>NW_026696524.1:0-146171 GCF_030435755.1 Ochotona princeps
TGAGCCTTTGCATTGAGGGCTATCTGAAAACGGCTGTGGCGCTGAAGTTGCATGAGAATGTGAAGTTGGTGGCATGTGAAACCCGCATGTGGAGCATTCGTTTGTGTGGATGCTCTACCAGGTTCATTTCAGTCCTAGCCATACAAAGGGCACTAAGCATAGAGTGTGGAAAACTGAGTTTCCTTGAGAGCTGCTTGGAAGCCTGATGGTGTGTGAAGTTAGTGAGCCAAATGGAGTGTTCTCCCACAAGAACCACTCGGCTGATCCTTCTTCAATATGCCATTCACCAACATGCAGTGTTTCCTTGATTGAATTAGCTCTCACACCAATATTTGCGTCTAGAGCCTTTGCATTGAGGGCTATCTGAAAACGGCTGTGGCGCTGAAGTTGACTGTGAATGTGGGAGTTGGTGGCATGTGAAACCCGCATGTGGAGCATTCGTTTGTGTGGGATGCTGACCAAGCTTCATTTCAGTCTAGGCACACAAAGAGCACTAAGCATAGAGTGTGAAAACTGAGTTTCCTTGAGAGCTGCTTGGAAGCCTGATGGTGTGTGAAGTTAATGAGCCAAATGGAGTTGTTCTCCCACAAGAACCACTCGGCTGATTCTTCTTCAATATGCCCCTTCACCAACATGCAGTGTTTCCTTGATTGAATTAGCTCTCACACCAATATTTGCGTCTAGAGCCTTTGCATTGAGGCTATCTGAAAACGGCTGTAACGCTGAAGTTGCCTGAGAATGTGGAGTTGGTGGCATGTGAAACCCGCATGTGGAGCATTCGTTTGTGTGATGCTCTACCAGTTCATTCCTAGATAATGCACTCAAAGGGCACTAAGCATAGAGTGTGAAAACTGAGTTTCCTTGAGAGCTGCTTGGAAGCCTGATGGCTGTGTGAAGTTAGTGAGCCAAATGGAGTTGTTCTCCTACAAGAACCACTCGGCTGATCCTTCTTCAATATGGCCCTTCACCAACATGCAGTGTTTCCTTGATTGAATTAGCTCTCACACCAATATTTGCGTCTAGAGCCTTTGCATTGAGGGCTATCTGAAAACGGCTGTGGCGCTGAAGTTGCCTGTGAATGTGGAGTTGGTGGCATGTGAAACCCGCATGTGGAGCATTCGTTTATGTGGGATGCTCTCCAAGCTTCATTTCAGTCCTAGGCACTCAAAGGGCACTAAGCATAGAGTGTGAAACTGAGTTTCTTGAGAGCTGCTTGGAAGCCTGATGGTGTGTGACGTTAGTGAGCCAAATGGAGTTGTTCTCCCACAAGAACCACTCGGCTGATCCTTCTTCAATATGCCCTTCACCAACATGCAGTGTTTCCTTGATTGAATTAGCTCTCACACCAATATTTGCGTCTAGAGCCTTTGCATTGAGGGCTATCTGAAACGGCTGTGGCGCTGAAGTTGCCTGAGAAAGTGGAGTTGGTGGCATGTGAAACCCGCATGTGGAGCATTCGTTTATGTGGGATGCTCTCCAAGCTTCATTTCAGTCCTAGGCACAAAAAGGGCACTAAGCATAGAGTGTGAAAACTAAGATTCCTTGAGAGCTGCTTGGAAGCCTGATGGTGTGTGAAGTTAGTGAGCCAAATGGAGTTGTCTCCCACAAGAACCACTCGGCTGATCCTTCTTCAATATGCCCTTCACCAACATGCAGTGTTTCCTTGATTGAATTAGCTCTCACACAATATTTGCGTCTAGAGCCTTTGCATTGAGGGCTATCTGAAACGCTGTGGCGCTGAAGTTGCCTGAGAATGTGGAGTTGGTGGCATGTGAAACCCGCATGTAGAGCATTCGTTTGTGTGGGATGCTCTACCAGGTTCATTTCAGTCCTAGCCATACAAAGGGCACTAAGCATAGAGTGTGAAAACTGAGTTTCCTTGAAAGCTGCTTGGAAGCCTGATGGTGTGTGAAGTTAGTGAGCCAAATGGAGTTGTTCTCCCACAAGAACCACTCGGCTGATCCTTCTTCAATATGCCCTTCACCAACATGCAGTGTTTCCTTGATTGAATTAGCTCTCACATCAATATTTGCGTCTAGAGCCTTTGCATTGAGGGCTATCTGAAAACGGCTGTGGCGCTGAAGTTGCATGAGAATGTGAAGTGGTGCATGTGAAACCCGCATGTGGAGCATTCGTTTGTGTGGGATGCTCTACCAGGTTCATTTCAGTCTTAGCCATACAAAGGGCACTAAGCATAGAGTGTGAAAACTGAGTTTCTTGAGAGCTGCTTGGAAGCCTGATGGTGTGTGAAGTTAGTGAGCCAAATGGAGTTGTTCTCCCACAAGAACCACTCGGCTGATCCTTCTTCAATATGCCCTTCACCAACATGCAGTGTTCCTTGATTGAATTAGCTCTCACACCAATATTTGCGTCTAGAGCCTTTGCATTGAGGGCTATCTGAAAACGGCTGTGGCGCTGAAGTTGCCTGTGAATGTGGAGTTGGTGGCATGTGAAACCCGCATGTGAGCATTCGTTTGTGTGGGATGCTCTACAGGTTCATTTCAGTCCTAGCCTTACAAAGGGAACTAAGCATAGAGTGTGAAAACTGAGTTTCCTTGAGAGCTGCTTGGAAGCCTGATGGTGTGTGAAGTTAGTGAGCCAAATGGAGTTGTTCTCCCACAAGAACCACTCGGCTGATCCTTCTTCAATATGCCCTTCACCAACATGCAGTGTTTCCTTGATTGAATTAGCTCTCACACCAATATTTGCGTCTAGAGCCTTTGCATTGAGGGCTATCTGAAAACGGCTGTGGCGCTGAAGTTGCCTGAGAATGTGGAGTTGGTGCATGTGAAACCCGCATGTGAGCATTCGTTTGTGTGGGATGCTCTACCAGGTTCATTTCAGTCTTAGCCAAAGAAAGGGCACTAAGCATAGAGTGTGAAAACTGAGTTTCCTTGAGAGCTGCTTGAAGCCTGATAGTGTGTGAAGTTAGTGAGCCAAATGGAGTTGTTCTCCCACAAGAACCACTCGGCTGATTCTTCTTCAATATGTGCTTCACCAACATGCAGTGTTTCTTGATTGAATTAGCTCTCACACCAATATTTGCGTCTAGAGCCTTTGCATTGAGGGCTATCTGAAAACGCTGTGGCGCTAAAGTTGCTATGATGTGGAGTTGGTGCATGTGAAACCCGCATGTGGAGCATTCGTTTGTGTGGGATGCTCTACCAGGTTCATTCCTAGATAATGCACTCAAAGGGCACTAAGCATAGAGTGTGAAAACTGAGTTTCCTTGAGAGCTGCTTGGAAGCCTGATGGTGTGTGAAGTTAGTGAGCAAATGGAGTTGTTCTCCCACAAGAACCACTCGGCTGATCCTTCTTCAATATGCCCTTCACCAACATGCAGTGTTCCTTGATTGAATTAGCTCTCACACCAATATTTGCGTCTAGAGCCTTTGCATTGAGGGCTATCTGAAAACGGCTGTGGCGCTGAAGTTGCCTGAGAATGTGGAGTTGGTGGCATGTGAAACCGCATGTAGAGCATTCGTTTGTGTGGATGCTCTACCAGGTTCATTTCAGTCCTAGCCATACAAAGTTCACTAAGCATAGAGTGTGAAAACTGAGTTTCCTTGAGAGCTGCTTGGAAGCCTGATGGTGTGTGAAGTTAGTGAGCCAAATGGAGTTGTTCTCCACAAGAACCACTCGGCTGATCCTTCTTCAATATGCCCTTCACCAACATGCAGTGTTTCCTTGATGAATTAGCTCTCACACCAATATTTGCGTCTAGAGCCTTTGCATTGAGGGCTATCTGAAAACGGCTGTGGCGCTGAAGTTGCCTGAGAATGTGGAGTGGTGGCATGTGAAACCCGCATGTGGAGCATTCGTTTGTGTGGGATGCTCTACCAGGTTCATTTCAGTCTTAGCCAAAGAAAGGGCACTAAGCATAGAGTGTGAAAACTGAGTTTCCTGAGAGCTGCTTGGAAGCCTGATGGTGTGTGAAGTTAGTGAGCCAAATGAGTTGTTCTCCCACAAGAACCACTCGGCTGATTCTTCTTCAATATGTGCTTCACCAACATGCAGTGTTTCCTTGATTGAATTAGCTCTCACACAATATTTGCACTTGAGACTTTGTATCGAGGGCTATCTGAAAATGCTTTGGCGCCGAAGTTGTCTGTGAATGTGGAGTTGGTGGCATGTGAAACCTGCACGTGAGCCATTGGTTTGTGTGGGAAGCTCACCAAGCTTCATTTCAGTCCTAGGCACTCAAAGGGCATTAAGCCTAGAGTGTGAAAACTGAGTTTCGTTGAGAGCTGCTTGGATTCCTGATGGTGTGTGAAGTTAGTGCGCCAAATGGAGTTGTTCTACCACAAGAACCACTCGGCTGATTCTTCTTCAATATGTGCTTCACGAACATGCAGTGTTTCCTGATTGAATTAGCTCTCACACCAATATTTGCACTTGAGCCTTTGTATCGAGGGCTATGTGAAAACGGGTTTGTAGGAGTTGTCTGTGAATGTGGAGTTGGTGGCATGTGAACCCGCATGTGGAGCATTGTTTTATTTGGGATGCTCTACCAGGTTCATTCCTAGATAATACACTCAAAGGGCATTAAGCCAAGAGTGTGAAAACTGAGTTTCGTTGAGACCTGCTTGGAATCCTGATGGTGTGTGAAGTTAGTGCGCCAAATGTAGTTGTTCTCCACAAGACCACTCGGCTGATTCTTCTTCAATATGCGCTTCACCAACATGCAGTGTTTCCTTGATTGAATTAGCTCTCACACCAGTATTTGCGCCTAGAGCCTTTGTATTGAGGGCTATCTGAAACGGCTTTGGCTAGAAAGTTGTCTGTGAATGCTGGAGTTGGTGGCATGTGAAACCCGAATGTGGAGCACTGGTTTGTGTGGATGCTCTACCAGGTTCATTCCAAGATAACACACTCAAAGGGCATTAAGGCTAGAGTGTGAAAACTGAGTTTTCCTGAGAGCTGCTTGGAAGCCTGATGGTGTGTGAAGTTAGTGAGCCAAATGGAGTTGTTCTCCCACAAGAACCACTCGGCTGATTCTTCTTCAATATGCGCTTCACCAACATGCAGTGATTCCTTGATTGAATTAGCTCTCACACCAATATTGCGCCTAGAGCCTTTGTATTGAGGGCTATCTGAAAACGGCTTTGGCTAGGAGTTGTGTGTGAATGTGGAGTTGGTGGCATGTGAAACCCGCATGTGGAGCCTGGTTTGTGTGGATGCTCTACCAGGTTCATTCCTAGATAATGCACTCAAAGGGCATTAAGCCTAGAGTGTGAAAACTGAGTTTCCTTGAGAGCTGCTTGGAAGCCTGAATAGTGTGTGAAGTTAGTGAGCCAAATGGAGTTGTTCTCCCACAAGAACCACTCGGCTGATTCTTCTTCAATATGCGCTTCACCAACATGCAGTGTTTCCTTGATTGAATTAGCTCTCACACCAATATTTGCGCCTAGAGCCTTTGTATTGAGGGCTATCTGAAAACGGCTTTGGCTAGGAAGTTGTCTGTGAATGTGGAGTTGGTGCATGTGAAACACGCATGTGGAGCATTCGTTTGTGTGGGATGCTCTACCAGGTTCATTCCAAGATAACGCACTCAAATGGCATTAAGCAAGGAGTGTGAAAACTGAGTTTCCTTGAGAAATGCTTGGAAGCCTGATGGTGTGTGAGTTAGTGAGTCAAATGGAGTTGTTCTCCCACAAGAACCACTCCCTGATTCTTCTTCAATATGCGCTTCACCAACATGCAGTGTTTCTTGATTGAATTAGCTCTCACACCAGTATTTGCGCCTAGAGCCTTTGTATTGAGGGCTATCTGAAAACGGCTTTGGCGCTGAAGTTGTCTGTGAATGTGGAGATTTGGTAGCATGTGAAACCCGCATGTGGAGCATTGGTTTGTGTGGGAAGCTCTACAGGTTCATTCTTAGATAATGCACTCAAAGGGCATTAAGCCTAGAGTGTGAAAACTGAGTTTCCTTGAGAGCTGCTTGGAAGCCTGATGGTGTGTGAAGTTAGTGAGCCAAATGGAGTTGTTCTCCCACAAGAACCACTCGGCTGATTCTTCTTCAATATGCGCTTCACCAACATGCAGTGTTTCCTTGATTGAATTAGCTCTCACACCAATATTTGCGCCTAGAGCCTTTGTATTGAGGGCTATCTGAAAACGGCTTTGGCGCTGAAGTTGTCTGTGAATGTGGAGTTGGTGGCATGTGAAACCCGCATGTGGAGCATTGGTTTGTGCGGGATACTTTACCAGGTACATTGCAAGATAACGCACTCAAATGGCTTTAAGCCCAGAGTGTGAAAACTGAGTTTCCTTGAGAACTGCTTGGAAGCCTGATGGTGTGTGAAGTTAGTGAGTCAAATGGAGTTGTTCTCCCACAAGAACCACTCGGCTGATCCTTCTTCAATATGCGCTTCACCAACATGCAGTGTTTCCTTGATTGAATTAGTTCTCACAACAATATTTGCACTTGAGACTTTGTATCGAGGGCTATCTGAAAATGGCTTTGGCGCCGAAGTTGTCTGTGAATGTGGAGTTGGTGGTATGTGAAACCCGCATGTGGAGCATTGGTTTGTGTGGGAAGCTCACCAAGCTTCATTTCAGTCCTAGGCACTCAAAGGGCATTAAGCCTAGAGTGTGAAAACTGAGCTTCGTTGAGAGCTGCATGGATTCCTGATGGTGTGTGAAGTTAGTGAGCCAAATGGAGTTGTTCTCCCACAAGAACCACTCGGCTGATTCTTCTTCAATATGCGCTTCACCAACATGCAGTGTTTCCTTGATTGAATTAGCTCTCACACCAATATTTGCACCTAGAGCCTTTGTATTGAGTGCTATGTGAAAACGGGTTTTGTAGGAAGTTGTCTGTGAATGTGGAGTTGGTGGCATGTGAAACCCGCATGTGGAGCATTGGTTTGTGCGGGAAGCTCTACCAGGTTCATTCCTAGATAATGCACTCAAAGGGCATTAAGCAAGGAGTGTGAAAACTGAGTTTCCTTGAGAGCTGCTTGGAAGCCTGATGGTGTGTGAAGTTAGTGAGCCAAATGGAGTTGTTCTCCCACAAGAACCACTCGGCTGATTCTTCTTCAATATGCGCTTCACCAACATGCAGTGTTTCCTTGATTGAATTAGCTCTCACACCAGTATTTGCGCCTAGAGCCTTTGTATTGAGGGCTATCTGAAAACGGCTTTGGCGCTGAAGTTGTCTGTGAATGTGGAGTTGGTGGCATGTGAAACCCGCATGTGGAGCATTGGTTTGTGTGGGATGCTCTACCAGGTTCATTCCAAGATAACGCACTCAAATGGCATTAAGCAAGGAGTGTGAAAACTGAGTTTCCTTGAGAAATGCTTGGAAGCCTGATGGTGTGTGAAGTTAGTGAGTCAAATGGAGTTGTTCTCCCACAAGAACCACTCCCCTGATTCTTCTTCAATATGCGCTTCACCAACATGCAGTGTTTCCTTGATTGAATTAGCTCTCACACCAGTATTTGCGCCTAGAGCCTTTGTATTGAGGGCTATCTGAAAACGGCTTTGGCGCTGAAGTTGTCTGTGAATGTGGAGTTGGTGGCATGTGAAACCCGCATGTGGAGCCTTGGTTTGTGTGGGATGCTCTACCAGGTTCATTCCTAGATAATGCACTCAAAGGGCATTAAGCCTAGAGTGTGAAAACTGATTTTCCTTGAGAGCTGCTTGGAAGCCTGATGGTGTGTGAAGTTAGTGAGCCAAATGGAGTTGTTCTCCCACAAGAACCACTCGGCTGATTCTTCTTCAATATGCGCTTCACCAACATGCAGTGTTTCCTTGATTGAATTAGCTCTCACAACAATATTTGCACTTGAGACTTTGTATTGAGGGCTATCTGAAAATGGCTTTGGCGCCGAAGTTGTCTGTGAATGTGGAGTTGGTGGTATGTGAAACCCGCATGTGGAGCATTGGTTTGTGTGGGAAGCTCACCAAGCTTCATTTCAGTCCTAGGCACTCAAAGGGCATTAAGCCTAGAGTGTGAAAACTGAGCTTCGTTGAGAGCTGCTTGGATTCCTGATGGTGTGTGAAGTTAGTGCGCCAAATGGAGTTGTTCTCCCACAAGAACTACTCGGCTAATTATTCTTCAATATGCGCTTCACCAACATGCAGTGTTTCCTTGATTGAATTAGCTCTCACACCAATATTTGCACCTAGAGCCTTTGTATTGAGTGCTATGTGAAAACGGGTTTTGTAGGAAGTTGTCTGTGAATGTGGAGTTGGTGGCATGTGAAACCCGCATGTGGAGCATTGGTTTGTGCGGCAAGCTCTACCAGGTTCATTCCTAGATAATGCACTTAAAGGGCAAAAGCCCATAGTGTGAAAACTGAGTTTCCTTGAGAGCTGCTTGGAAGCCTGATGGTGTGTGAAGTTAGTGAGCCAAATGGAGTTGTTCTCCCACAAGAACCACTCGGCTGATTCTTCTTCAATATGCGCTTCACCAACATGCAGTGTTTCCTTGATTGAATTAGCTCTCACACCAATATTTGATCCTAGATCCTTTGTATTGAGGGCTATCTGAAAACGGCTTTGGCTAGGAAGTTGTCTGTGAATGTGGAGTTGGTGGCATGTGAAACCCGAATGTGGAGCACTGGTTTGTGTGGGATGCTCTACCAGGTTCATTCCAAGATAACACACTCAAAGGGCATTAAGGCTAGAGTGTGAAAACTGAGTTTCCTTGAGAGCTGCTTGGAAGCCTGATGGTGTGTGAAGTTAGTGAGTCAAATGGAGTTGTTCTCCCACAAGAACCACTCCCCTGATTCTTCTTCAATATGCGCTTCACCAACATGCAGTGTTTCCTTGATTGAATTAGCTCTCACACCAGTATTTGCGCCTAGAGCCTTTGTATTGAGGGCTATCTGAAAACGGCTTTGGCGCTGAAGTTGTCTGTGAATGTGGAGTTGGTGGCATGTGAAACCCGCATGTGGAGCATTGGTTTGTGTGGGATGCTCTACCAGGTTCATTCTTAGATAATGCACTCAAAGGGCATTAAGCCCATAGTGTGAAAACTGAGTTTCCTTGAGAGCTGCTTGGAAGCCTGATGGTGTGTGAAGTTAGTGAGCCAAATGGAGTTGTTCTCCCACAGGAACCACTCGGCTGATCCTTCTTCAATATGCCCTTCACCAACATGCAGTGTTTCCTTGATTGAATTAGCTCTCACACCAATATTTGCGCCTAGAGCCTTTGTATTGAGGGCTATCTGAAAACGGCTTTGGCGCTGAAGTTGTCTGTGAATGTGGAGTTGGTGGCATGTGAAACCCGCATGTGGAGCCTTGGTTTGTGTGGGATACTTTACCAGGTTCATTCCAAGATAACACACTCAAATGGCTTTAAGCCCAGAATGTGAAAACTGAGTTTCCTTGAGAACTGCTTGGAAGCCTGATGGTGTGTGAAGTTAGTGAGTCAAATGGAGTTGTTCTCCCACAAGAACCACTCCCCTGATTCTTCTTCAATATGCGCTTCACCAACATGCAGTGTTTCCTTGATTGAATTAGCTCCCACACCAGTATTTGCGCCTAGAGCCTTTGTATTGAGGGCTATCTGAAAACGGGTTTGGCTAGGAAGTTGTGTGTGAATGTGGAGTTGGTGGCATGTGAAACCCGCATGTGGAGCATTGGTTTGTGTAGGATGCTCTACCAGGTTCATTCCTAGATAATGCACTCAAAGGGCATTAAGCCCATAGTGTAAAACTGAGTTTCCTTGAGAGCTGCTTGGAAGCCTGATGGTGTGTGACGTTAGTGAGCCAAATGGAGTTGTTCTCCCACAAGAACCACTCGGCTGATTCTTCTTCAATATGCGCTTCACCAACATGCAGTGTTTCTTTGATTGAATTAGCTCTCACACCAGTATTTGCGCCTAGAGCCTTTGTATTGAGGGCTATCTGAAAACGGCTTTGGCTAGGAAGTTGTCTGTGAATGTGGAGTTGGTGGCATGTGAAACCCGAATGTGGAGCACTGGTTTGTGTGGGATGCTCTAAGAGGTTCATTCCAAGATAACACACTCAAAGGGCATTAAGGCTAGAGTGTGAAAACTGAGTTTTCCTGTGAGCTGCTTGGAAGCCTGATGGTGTGTGATGTTAGTGAGCCAAATGGAGTTGTTCTCCCACAAGAACCACTCGGCTGATTCTTCTTCAATATGCGCTTCACCAACATGCAGTGTTTCCTTGATTGAATTAGCTCTCACACCAATATTTGCGCCTAGAGCCTTTGTATTGAGGGCTATCTGAAAACGGCTTTCGCTAGGAAGTTGTGTGTGAATGTGGAGTTGGTGGCATGTGAAACCCGCATGTGGAGCCTTGGTATGTGTGGGATGCTCTACCAGGTTCATTCCTAGATAATGCACTCAAAGGGCATTAAGCCTAGAGTGTGAAAACTGAGTTTCCTTGAGAGCTGCTTGGAAGCCTGATGGTGTGTGAAGTTAGTGAGTCAAATGGAGTTGTTCTCCCACAAGAACCACTCGGCTGATTCTTCTTCAATATGCGCTTCACCAATATGCAGTGTTTCCTTGATTGAATTAGCTCTCACACCAGTATTTGCGCCTAGAGCCTTTGTATTGAGGGCTATCTGAAAACGGCTTTGGCGCTGAAGTTGCCTGTGAATGTGGAGTTGGTGGCATGTGAAACCCGCATGTGGAGCATTCGTTTGTGTGGGATGCTCTACCAGGTTCATTCCTAGATAATGCACTCAAAGGGCATTAAGCCCATAGTCTAAAACTGAGTTTCCTTGAGAGCTGCTTGGAAGCCTGATGGTGTGTGAAGTTAGTGAGCCAAATGGAGTTGTTCTCCCACAAGAACCACTCGGCTGATTCTTCTTCAATATTCGCTTCACCAACATGCAGTGTTTCCTTGATTGAATTAGCTCTCACACCAATATTTGCGCCTAGAGCCTTTGTATTGAGGGCTATCTGAAAACGGCTTTGGCGCTGAAGTTGTCTGTGAATGTGGAGTTGGTGGCATGTGAAACCCGCATGTGGAGCATTGGTTTGTGTGGGATACTTTACCAGGTTCATTCCAAGATAACGCACTCAAATGGCTTTAAGCCCAGAGTGTGAAAACTGAGTTTCCTTGAGAACTGCTTGGAAGCCTGATGGTGTGTGAAGTTAGTGAGTCAAATGGAGTTGTTCTCCCACAAGAACCACTCCCCTGATTCTTCTTCAATATGCGCTTCACCAACATGCAGTGTTTCCTTGATTGAATTAGCTCTCACACCAGTATTTGCGCCTAGAGCCTTTGTATTGAGGGCTATCTGAAAACGGGTTTGGCTAGGAAGTTGTCTGTGAATGTGGAGTTGGTGGCATGTGAAACCCGCATGTGGAGCATTGGTTTGTGTGGGATGCTCTACCAGGTTCATTCCTAGATAATGCACTCAAAGGGCATTAAGCCCATAGTGTGAAAACTGAGTTTCCTTGAGAGCTGCTTGGAAGCCTGATGGTGTGTGAAGTTAGTGAGTCAAATGGAGTTGTTCTCCCACAAGAACCACTCCCCTGATTCTTCTTCAATATGCGCTTCACCAACATGCAGTGTTTCCTTGATTGAATTAGCTCTCACACCAGTATTTGCGCCTAGAGCCTTTGTATTGAGGGCTATCTGAAAACGGCTTTGGCGCTGAAGTTGTCTGTGAATGTGGAGTTCGTGGCATGTGAAACCCGCATGTGGAGCCTTGGTTTGTGTGGGATGCTCTACCAGGTTCATTCCTAGATAATGCACTCAAAGGGCATTAAGCCCATAGTGTGAAAACTGAGTTTCCTTGAGAGCTGCTTGGAAGCCTGATGGTGTGTGAAGTTAGTGAGCCAAATGGAGTTGTTCTCCCACAAGAACCACTCGGCTGATTCTTCTTCAATATGCGCTTCACCAACATGCAGTGTTTCCTTGATTGAATTAGCTCTCACACCAATATTTGCGCTTGAGCCTTTGTATTGAGGGCTATCTGAAAACGGCTTTGGCGCTGAAGTTGTCTGTGAATGTGGAGTTGGTGGCATGTGAAACCCGCATGTGGAGCATTGGTTTGTGTGGGAAGCTCACCAAGCTTCATTTCAGTCCTAGGCACTCAAAGGGCATTAAGCCTAGAGTGTGAAAACTGAGTTTCCTTGAGAGCTGCTTGGAAGCCTGAATGTGTGTGAAGTTAGTGAGCCAAATGGACTTGTTTTCCAACAAGAAGCACTCGGCTGATTCTTCTTCAATATGCGCTTCACCAACATGCAGTGTTTCCTTGATTGAATTAGCTCTCACACCAGTATTTGCGCCTAGAGCCTTTTTTATTGAGTGCTATCTGAAATTGGCTTTGGCGCTGAAGTTGTCTGTGAATGTGGAGTTGGTGGCATGTGAAACCCGCATATCGAGCATTGGTTTGTGTGCGATACTTTACCAGGTACATTGCAAGATAACGCACTCAAAGGGCATTAAGCCTAGAGTGTGAAAACTGATTTTCGTTGAGAGCTGCCCGGAAGCCTGATGGTGTGTGAAGTTAGTGAGCCAAACAGAGTGGTTTTCCAACAAGAACCACTCGGCTGATTCTTCTTGAATATGCGCTTCACCAACATGCAGTGTTTCCTTGATTGAATTAGCTCTCACACAAGTATTTGCGCCTAGAGCCTTTGTATTGAGGGCTATCTGAAAACGGCTTTGGCGCTGGAGTTGTCTGTGAACGTGGAGTTGGTGGCATGTGAAACACGCATGTGGAGCCTTGGTTTGTGTGGGAAGCTCACCAAGCTTCACTTCAGTCCTAGGCACTCAAATGGCATTAAGCCTAGAATGTGAAAACTGAGTTTCCTTGAGAACTGCTTGGAAGCCTGATGGTGTGTGAAGTTAGTGAGCCAAATGGAGTTGTTCTCCCACAAGAACCACTCGGCTGATTCTTCTTCAATATGCGCTTATCCAACATGCAGTGTTTCCTTGATTGAATTAGCTCTCACACCAATATTTGTGCCTAGAGCCTTTGTATTGAGGGCTATCTGAAAACGGCTTTGGCGCTGAAGTTGTCTGTAAATGTGGAGGTGTTGGCATGTGAAACTCGCATGTGGAGAATTGTTTTGAGTGGGAAACTAACCAAGCTTCATTTCAGTCCTAGATAATGCACTCAAAGGGCATTAAGCCTAGAGTGTTTAAACTGAGCCTAGAGCCTTTGTATTGAGGGCTATCTGAAAACGGTTTTGGCGCTGAAGTTGTGTGTGAATGCGCAGTTGGTGGCATGTGAAACGCGTATGTGGAGCATTGGTTTGTGTGGGATGCTCTTATACGTTCATTCCTAGATAATGCACACAAAAGGCATTAAGCCTAGAGTGTTTAAACTGAGCCTAGAGCCTTTGTATTGAGGGCTATCTGAAAACGGCTTTGGCGCTGAAGTTGTCTGTGAATGTGGAGTTGGTGGCATGTGAAACCCGCATGTGGAGCATTGTTTTGTAGTGGAAGCTCACCAAGCTTCATTTCAGTCCTAGGCACTCAAAGGGCATTAAGCCTAGAGTGTGAAAACTGAGTTTCCTTGAGAGCTGCTTGGAAGCCTGATGGTGTGTGAAGTTAGTGAGCCAAATGGAGTTGTTCTCCCACAAATACCACTCAGCTGATGCTTCTTCAATATGCGCTTCATCAACATGCAGTGTTTCCTTGATTGAATTAGCCCTCACACCAATATTTGTGCCTAGAGCCTTTGTATTGAGGGCTATCTGAAAACGGTTTTGGCACTGAAGTTGTCTGTGAATGCGGAGTTGGTGGCGTGTGAAACCCGCATGTGGAGCATTGGTTTGTGTGGAATGCTGTACCAGGTTCATTCCAAGATAGGGCACAAAAAAGGCTTTAAGCCCAGAGTGTGAAAACTGAGTTTCCTTGAGAGCTGCTTGGAAGCCTGATGGTGTGTGAAGTTAGTGAGCCAAATGGAGTTGTTCTCCCACAAGAACCACTCGGCTGATTCTTCTTCAATATGCGCTTCACCAACATGCAGTGTTTCCTTGATTGAATTAGCTCTCACACCAGTATTTGCGCCTAGAGCCTTTGTATTGAGGGCTATCTGAAAACGGCTTTGGCGCTGAAGTTGTCTGTGAATGTGGAGTTGGTGGCATGTGAAACCCGCATGTGGAGCATTGGTTTGTGTGGGATGCTCTACCAGGTTCATTCCAAGATAACGCACTGAAATGGCATTAAGCAAGGAGTGTGAAAACTGAGTTTCCTTGAGAAATGCTTGGAAGCCTGATGGTGTGTGAAGTTAGTGAGTCAAATGGAGTTGTTCTCCCACAAGAACCACTCCCCTGATTCTTCTTCAATATGCGCTTCACCAACATGCAGTGTTTCCTTGATTGAATTAGCTCTCACACCAGTATTTGCGCCTTGAGCCTTTGTATTGAGAACTATCTGAAAACGGCTTTGGCGCTGAAGTTGTCTGTGAATGTGGAGTTGGTGGCATGTGAAACCCGCATGTGGAGCCTTGGTTTGTGTGGGATGCTCTACCAGGTTCATTCCTAGATAATGCACTCAAAGGGCATTAAGCCTAGAGTGTGAAAACTGATTTTCCTTGAGAGCTGCTTGGAAGCCTGATGGTGTGTGAAGTTAGTGAGCCAAATGGAGTTGTTCTCCCACAAGAACCACTCGGCTGATTCTTCTTCAATATGCGCTTCACCAACATGCAGTGTTTCCTTGATTGAATTAGCTCTCACAACAATATTTGCACTTGAGACTTTGTATTGAGGGCTATCTGAAAATGGCTTTGGCGCCGAAGTTGTCTGTGAATGTGGAGTTGGTGGTATGTGAAACACGCATGTGGAGCATTGGTTTGTGTGGGAAGCTCACCAAGCTTCATTTCAGTCCTAGGCACTCAAAGGGCATTAAGCCTAGAGTGTGAAAACTGAGCTTCGTTGAGAGCTGCTTGGATTCCTGATGGTGTGTGAAGTTAGTGCGCCAAATGGAGTTGTTCTCCCACAAGAACCACTCGGCTGATTCTTCTTCAATATGCGCTTCACCAACATGCAGTGTTTCCTTGATTGAATTAGCTCTCACACCAATATTTGCGCCTAGAGCCTTTGTATTGAGGGCTATCTGAAAACGGCTTTGGCTAGGAAGTTGTGTGTGAATGTGGAGTTGGTGGCATGTGAAACCCGCATGTGGAGCCTTGGTTTGTGTGGGATGCTCTACCAGGTTCATTCCTAGATAATGCACTCAAAGGGCATTAAGCCTAGAGTGTGAAAACTGAGTTTCCTTGAGAGCTGCTTGGAAGCCTGATGGTGTGTGAAGTTAGTGAGTCAAATGGAGTTGTTCTCCCACAAGAACCACTCCCCTGATTCTTCTTCAATATGCGCTTCACCAATATGCAGTGTTTCCTTGATTGAATTAGCTCTCACACCAGTATTTGCGCCTAGAGCCTTTGTATTGAGGGCTATCTGAAAACGGCTTTGGCGCTGAAGTTGCCTGTGAATGTGGAGTTGGTGGCATGTGAAACCCGCATGTGGAGCATTCGTTTGTGTGGGATGTTCTACCAGGTTCATTCCTAGATAATGCACTCAAAGGGCATTAAGCCCATAGTGTAAAACTGAGTTTCCTTGAGAGCTGCTTGGAAGCCTGATGGTGTGTGAAGTTAGTGAGCCAAATGGAGTTGTTCTCCCACAAGAACCACTCGGCTGATTCTTCTTCAATATTCGCTTCACCAACATGCAGTGTTTCCTTGATTGAATTAGCTCTCACACCAATATTTGCGCCTAGAGCCTTTGTATGGAGGGCTATCTGAAAACGGCTTTGGCGCTGAAGTTGTCTGTGAATGTGGAGTTGGTGGCATGTGAAACCCGCATGTGGAGCATTGGTTTGTGTGGGATACTTTACCAGGTTCATTCCAAGATAACGCACTCAAATGGCTTTAAGCCTAGAGTGTGAAAACTGAGTTTCCTTGAGAACTGCTTGGAAGCCTGATGGTGTGTGAAGTTAGTGAGTCAAATGGAGTTGTTCTCCCACAAGAACCACTCCCCTGATTCTTCTTCAATATGCGCTTCACCAACATGCAGTGTTTCCTTGATTGAATTAGCTCTCACACCAGTATTTGCGCCTAGAGCATTTGTATTGAGGGCTATCTGAAAACGGGTTTGGCTAGGAAGTTGTCTGTGAATGTGGAGTTGGTGGCATGTGAAACCCGCATGTGGAGCATTGGTTTGTGTGGGATGCTCTACCAGGTTCATTCCTAGATAATGCACTCAAAGGGCATTAAGCCCATAGTGTGAAAACTGAGTTTCCTTGAGAGCTGCTTGGAAGCCTGATGGTGTGTGAAGTTAGTGAGTCAAATGGAGTTGTTCTCCCACAAGAACCACTCCCCTGATTCTTCTTCAATATGCGCTTCACCAACATGCAGTGTTTCCTTGATTGAATTAGCTCTCACACCAGTATTTGCGCCTAGAGCCTTTGTATTGAGGGCTATCTGAAAACGGCTTTGGCGCTGAAGTTGTCTGTGAATGTGGAGTTCGTGGCATGTGAAACCCGCATGTGGAGCCTTGGTTTGTGTGGGATGCTCTACCAGGTTCATTCCTAGATAATGCACTCAAAGGGCATTAAGCCCATAGTGTGAAAACTGAGTTTCCTTGAGAGCTGCTTGGAAGCCTGATGGTGTGTGAAGTTAGTGAGCCAAATGGAGTTGTTCTCCCACAAGAACCACTCGGCTGATTCTTCTTGAATATGCGCTTCACCAACATGCAGTGTTTCCTTGATTGAATTAGCTCTCACACAAGTATTTGCGCCTAGAGCCTTTGTATTGAGGGCTATCTGAAAACGGCTTTGGCGCTGGAGTTGTCTGTGAACGTGGAGTTGGTGGCATGTGAAACCCGCATGTGGAGCCTTGGTTTGTGTGGGAAGCTCACCAAGCTTCACTTCAGTCCTAGGCACTCAAAGGGCATTAAGCCTAGAATGTGAAAACTGAGTTTCCTTGAGAACTGCTTGGAAGCCTGATGGTGTGTGAAGTTAGTGAGCCAAATGGAGTTGTTCTCCCACAAGAACCACTCGGCTGATTCTTCTTCAATATGCGCTTATCCAACATGCAGTGTTTCCTTGATTGAATTAGCTCTCACACCAATATTTGTGCCTAGAGCCTTTGTATTGAGGGCTATCTGAAAACGGCTTTGGCGCTGAAGTTGTCTGTAAATGTGGAGGTGTTGGCATGTGAAACTCGCATGTGGAGAATTGTTTTGAGTGGGAAACTAACCAAGCTTCATTTCAGTCCTAGATAATGCACTCAAAGGGCATTAAGCCTAGAGTGTTTAAACTGAGCCTAGAGCCTTTGTATTGAGGGCTATCTGAAAACGGCTTTGGCGCTGAAGTTGTGTGTGAATGCGCAGTTGGTGGCATGTGAAACGCGAATGTGGAGCATTGGTTTGTGTGGGATGCTCTTATACGTTCATTCCTAGATAATGCACACAAAAGGCATTAAGCCTAGAGTGTTTAAACTGAGCCTAGAGCCTTTGTATTGAGGGCTATCTGAAAACGGCTTTGGCGCTGAAGTTGTCTGTGAATGTGGAGTTGGTGGCATGTGAAACCCGCATGTGGAGCATTGTTTTGTAGTGGAAGCTCACCAAGCTTCATTTCAGTCCTAGGCACTCAAAGGGCATTAAGCCTAGAGTGTGAAAACCGAGTTTCCTTGAGAGCTGCTTGGAAGCCTGATGGTGTGTGAAGTTAGTGAGCCAAATGGAGTTGTTCTCCCACAAATACCACTCAGCTGATGCTTCTTCAATATGCGCTTCACCAACATGCAGTGTTTCCTTGATTGAATTAGCCCTCACACCAATATTTGTGCCTAGAGCCTTTGTATTGAGGGCTATCTGAAAACGGTTTTGGCACTGAAGTTGTCTGTGAATGCGGAGTTGGTGGCGTGTGAAACCCGCATGTGGAGCATTGGTTTGTGTGGAATGCTGTACCAGGTTCATTCCAAGATAGGGCACAAAAAAGGCTTTAAGCCCAGAGTGTGAAAACTGAGTTTCCTTGAGAGCTGCTTGGAAGCCTGATGGTGTGTGAAGTTAGTGAGCCAAATGGAGTTGTTCTCCCACAAGAACCACAAGGCAGATTCTTCTTCAATATGCACTTCACCAACATGCAGTGTTTCCTTGATTGAATTAGCTCTCACACCAATATTTGTGCCTACAGACTTTGTATTGAGGGTTATCTGAAAATGGCTTTGGCGCTGAAGTTGTCTGTGAATGTGGAGTTGGTGGCATGTGAAACCCGCATGTGGAGCATTGGTTTGTGTGGGATGCTCTACCAGGTTCATTCCTAGATAATGCACTCAAAGGGCATTAAGCCTAGAGTGTGAAAACTGAGTTTCCTTGAGAGCTGCTTGGAAGCCTGATGGTGTGTGAAGTTAGTGAGCCATATGGAGTTGTTCTCCCACAAGAACCACTTGGCTGATTCTTTTTCAATATGTGCTTCACCAAAATGCAGTGTTTCCTTGATTGAATTAGCTCTCACACCAATATTTGCGCCTAGAGCCTTTGTATTGAGGGTTATCTGAAAACGGCTTAGGCTAGGAAGTTGTCTGTGAATGTGGAGTTGGTGGCATGTGAAACCCGCATGTGGAGCCTTGCTTTGTGTGGGAAGCTCACCAAGCTTCATTTCAACCTGGGAACTCAAAGGGCATTAAGGATGGAGTGTGAAAACTGAGTTTCCTTGAGAGCTGCTTGGAAGCCTGATGGTGTGTGAAGTTAGTGCGCCAAATGGAGTTGTTCTCCCACAAGAACCACCCGGCTGAATCTTCTTCTATATGTGCCCTTCACCAACATGCTGTGTTTCCTTGATTGAATTAGCTCTCACACCAATATTTGTGCCTAGAGCCTTTGTATTGAGGGCTATCTGAAAACGGCTTTGGCTAGGAAGTTGTCTGCAAATGCGGACTTGGTGGCATGTGAATCCAGCATGTGGAGCATTGGTTTGTGTGGTATGCTATTATAGGTTCATTTCTAGATAATGCATACAAAAGGCATTAATCCAGAGTGTGAAAACTGAGTCTCCTTGAGAGCTGCTTGGAAGCTTGATGGTGTGTGAAGTTAGTGAGCCAAATGGAGTTGTTCTCCCAAAACAACCACTCGGCTGATTCTTCTTCAATATGCGCTTCACCAACATGCAGTGTTTCCTTGATTGAATTAGCTCTCACACCAATATTTGCGCCTAGAGCCTTTGTATTGAGGGCTATCTGAAAACGGCTTTGGTGCTGAAGTTGTCTGTGAATGTGGAGTTGGTGGCATGTGAAGACCGCATGTCGAGCATTGGTTTGTGTGTAATACTTTACCAGGTTCATTCCAAGATAACTCACTCAAAGGGCATTAAGCCTAGAGTGTGAAAACTGAGTTTCCTTGAGAGCTGCTTGAAAGCCTGATGGTGTGTGAAGTTAGTGAGTCATATGTAGTTGTTCTTCCACAAGAACCACTCGGCTGTTTCTTCTTCAATATGCGCTTCACCAACATGCAGTGTTTCCTTGATTGAATTAGCTCTCACACCAATATTTGTGCCTAGAGCCTTTGTATTGAGGGCTATCTGAAAACCTCTTTGGCGCTGAAGTTGTCTGTGAATGTGGAGTTGGTTGGCATGTGAAACTCGCATGTGGAGAATTGGTTTGAGTGGGAAACTAACCAAGCTTCATTTCAGTCCTAGATAATGCACTCAAAGGGCATTAAGCCTAGAGTGTGAAAACTGAGCCTAGAGCCTTTGTATTGAGGGCTATCTGAAAATGGCTTTGGCGCTGAAGTTGTGTGTGAATGCGCAGTTGGTGGCATGTGAAACCCGAATGTGGAGCATTGGTTTGTGTGGGATGCTCTTATACGTTCATTCCTAGATAATGCACACAAAAGGCATTAAGCCTAGAGGGTGAAAACTGAGTCTCCTTGAGAGCTGCTTGGAAGCCTGATGGCGTGTTAAGTTAGTGAGCCAAATGGAGTTGTTCTCCCACAAGAACCACTCAGCTGATTCTTCTTCAATATGCGCTTCACCAACATGCAGTGTTTCTTTGATTGAGTTAGCTCTCACACGAATATTTGTGCCTAGAGCCTTTGTATTGAGGGCTATCTGAAAACGGCTTTGACGCTGAAGTTGTCTGTGAATGCGGACTTGGTGGCATGTGAAACCCGCATGTGGAGCATTGGTTTGTGTGGGAAGCTCAGCAAGGTTCATGTAAGTCCTACACACTCAAAGAGCATTAAGCCTAGAGTGTGAAAGCTGAGTTTCCTTGAGAGCTGCTTGGAAGCCTGATGGTGTGTGAAGTTAGTGAGCCAAATAAAGCTTTTCTCCCACAAGAACCACTCGGCTGATTCTTCTTCAATATGCGCTTCACCAACATGCAGTGTTTCCTTGATTGAATTAGCTCTCACACCAATATTTGCGCCTAGAGCCTTTGTATTGAGGGTTATCTGAAAACGGCTTTGGCTAGGAAGTTGTCTGTGAATGTGGAGTTGGTGGCATGTGAAACCCGCATGTGGAGCCTTGCTTTGTGTGGGAAGCTCACCAAGCTTCATTTCAGTCCTGGGAACTCAAAGGGCATTAAGGATGGAGTGTGAAAACTGAGTTTCCTTGAGAGCTGCTTGGAAGCCTGATGGTGTGTGAAGTTAGTGCGCCAAATGGAGTTGTTCTCCCACAAGAACCACTCTGCTGAATCTTCTTCTATATGTGCTTCACCAACATGCAGTGTTTCCTTGATTGAATTAGCTCTCACACCAATATTTGTGCCTAGAGCCTTTGTATTGAGGGCTATCTGAAAACGGCTTTGGCTAGGAAGTTGTCTGCAAATGCGGACTTGGTGGCATGTGAATCCAGCATGTGGAGCATTGGTTTGTGTGGTATGCTCTTATAGGTTCATTCCTAGATTATGCATACAAAAGGTATTAATCCAGAGCGTGAAAACTGAGTCTCCTTGAGAGCTACTTGGAAGCCTGATGGTGTGTGAATTTAGTGAGCCAAATGGAGTTGTTCTCCCACAAGAACCACTCGGATGATTCTTCTTCAATATGCGCTTCACCAACATGCAGTGTTGCTTGATTGAATTAGCTCTCACACCAATATTTGCACCTAGAGCCTTTGTATTGAGGGCTATCTGAAAACGGCTTTGGCGCCGAAGTTGTCTGTGAATGTGGAGTTGGTGGCATTTGAAACCCGCATGTGGAGCATTGGTTTGTGTGGGAAGCTCACCAAGGTTCATTTCAGTCCTAGGCACTCAAAGAGCATTGAGCCTAGAGTGTGAAAACTGAGTTTTAATGAGAGCTGCTTGGAAGACTGATGGAGTGTGAAGTTAGTGAGCCAAATGGAGTTGTTCTCCCACAAAAACCACAAGGCTGATTCTTCTTCAATATGCGCTTCATCAACATGCAGTGTTTCCTTGATTGAATTAGCTCTCACAGCAATATTTGCGCCTAGAGCCTTTGTATTGAGGGCTATCTGAAAACGGCTTTGGCTAGGAAGTTGTCTGTGAATGCGGAGTTGGTGGCATGTGAAACCCGCATGTCGAGCATTGGTTTGTGTGGAATGCTGTACCAGGTTCATTCCAAGATAGGGCACAAAAAAGGCTTTAAGCCCAGAGTGTGAAAACTGAGTTTCCTTGAGAGCTGCTTGGAAGCCTGATGGTGTGTGAAGTTAGTGAGCCAAATGGAGTTGTTCTCCCACAAGAACCACTCGGCTGATTCTTCTTCAATATGAGCTTCAGCAACATGCAGTGTTTCCTTGATTGAATTGGCTCTCACACCAATATTTGCACCTAGACCCTTTCTATTGAGGGCTATCTGAAAACGGCTTTGGCGCTGAAGTTGTCTGTGAATGTGGAGTTGGTGGCATGTGAAACCCGCATGTGGAGCATTGGTTTGTGTGGGAAGCTCACCAAGCTTCATTTCAGTCCTAGGCACTCAAAGGGCATTAAGCCTAGAGTGTGAAAACTGAGCCTAGAGCCTTTGTATTGAGGGCTATCTGAAAACGGCTTTGGCGCTGAAGTTGTGTGTGAATGCCCAGTTGGTGGCATGTGCAACCCGAATGTGGAGCATTGGTTTGTGTGGGATGCTCTTATACGTTCATTCCTAGATAATGCACACAAAAGGCATTAAGCCTAGAGTGTGAAAACTGAGTCTCCTTTAGAGCTGCTTGGAAGCCTGATGGTGTGTTAAGTTAGTGAGCCAAATGGAGTTGTTCTCCCACAAGAACCACTCGGCTGATTCTTCCTCAATATGCACTTCACCAACATGCAGTGTTGCTTGATTTAATTAGCACTCACACCAATATTTGCGCCTAGAGCCTTTGTATTGAGGGCTATCTGAAAACGGCTTTGGCGCTGAAGTTGTCTGTGAATGTGGAGTTGGTGGCATGTGAAACCCGCATGTGGAGCATTGGTTTGTGTGGGAAGCTCACCAAGCTTCATTTCAGTCCTAGGCACTCAAAGGGCATTAAGCCTAGAGTGTGAAAACTGAGCCTAGAGCCTTTGTATTGAGGGCTATCTGAAAACGGCTTTGGCGCTGAAGTTGTGTGTGAATGCGCAGTTGGTGGCATGTGAAACCCGAATGTGGAGCATTGGTTTGTGTGGGATGCTCTTATACGTTCATTCCTAGATAATGCACACAAAAGGCATTAAGCCTAGAGTGTGAAAGCTGAGTTTCCTTGTGAGCTGCTTGGAAGCCTGATGGTGTGTGAAGTTAGTGAGCCAAATGGAGTTGTTCTCCCACAAGAACCACTCGGCTGACGCTTCTTCAATATGCGCTTTATCAACATGCAGTGTTTCCTTGATTGAATAAGCCCTCACACCAATATTTGTGCCTAGAGCCTTTGTATTGAGGGTTATCTGAAAACGGCTTTGGCTTGGAAGTTGTCTGAGAATGTGGAGTTGGTGGCATGTGAAACCCGCATGTGGAGCATTGGTTTGTGTGGAATGCTGTACCAGGTTCATTCCAAGAAAGGTCACAAAAAAGGCTTTAAGCCCATAGTGTGAAAGCTGAGTTTCCTTGAGAGCTGCATGGAAGCCTGATGGTGTGTGAAGTTAGTGAGCCAAATGGAGTTGTTCTTCCACAAGAACCACTCGGCTGATTCTTCTTCAATATGCACTTCACCAACATGCAGTGTTTCCTTGATTGAATTAGCTCTCACACCAATATTTGCGCCTAGAGCCTTTGAATTGAGGGTTATCTGAAAATGGCTTTGGCGCTGAAGTTGTATGTCAATGTGGAGTTGGGGGCATGTGAAACCCGCATGTGGAGCCTTGGTTTGTGTGGTATGCTCTACCAGGTTTATTCCTAGATAATGCACTCAAAGGGCATTAAGCCTAGAGTGTGAAAACTGAGTTTCCTTGAGAGCTGCTCCGAAGCCTGATGGTGTGTGAAGTTAGTGAGCCATATGCAGTTGTTCTCCCACAAGAACCACTCGGCAGATTCTTTTTCAATATGTGCTTCACCAAAATGCAGTGTTTCCTTGATTGAATTAGCTCTCACACCAATATTTGCGCCTAGGGCCTTTGTATTGAGGGTTATCTGAAAACGGCTTTGGCTAGGAAGTTGTCTGTGAATGTGGAGTTGGTGGCATGTGAAACCCGCATGTGGAGCCTTGCTTTGTGTGGGAAGCTCACCAAGCTTCATTTCAGTCCTGGGAACTCAAAGGGCATTAAGGATGGAGTGTGAAAACTGAGTTTCCTTGAGAGCTGCTTGGAAGCCTGATGGTGTGTGAAGTTAGTGCGCCAAATGGAGTTGTTCTCCCACAAGAACCACTCGGCTGAATCTTCTTCTATATGTGCTTCACCAACATGCAGTGTTTCCTTGATTGAATTAGCTCTCACACCAATATTTGTGCCTAGAGCCTTTGTATTGAGGGCTATCTGAAAACGGCTTTGGCTAGGAAGTTGTCTGCAAATGCGGACTTGGTGGCATGTGAATCCAGCATGTGGAGCATTGGTTTGTGTGGTATGCTCTTATAGGTTCATTCCTAGATTATGCATACAAAAGGTATTAATCCAGAGCGTGAAAACTGAGTCTCCTTGAGAGCTGCTTGGAAGCCTGATGGTGTGTGAATTTAGTGAGCCAATTGGAGTTGTTCTCCCACAAGAACCACTCGGCTGATTCTTCTTCAATATGCGCTTCACCAACATGCAGTGTTGCTTGATTGAATTAGCTCTCACACCAATATTTGCACCTAGAGCCTTTGTATTGAGGGCTATCTGAAAACGGCTTTGGCGCCGAAGTTGTCTGTGAATGTGGAGTTGGTGGCATTTGAAACCCGCATGTGGAGCATTGGTTTGTGTGGGAAGCTCACCAAGGTTCATTTCAGTCCTAGGCACTCAAAGAGCATTGAGCCTAGAGTGTGAAAACTGAGTTTTAATGAGAGCTGCTTGGAAGACTGATGGAGTGTGAAGTTAGTGAGCCAAATGGAGTTGTTCTCCCACAAAAACCACAAGGCTGATTCTTCTTCAATATGCGCTTCATCAACATGCAGTGTTTCCTTGATTGAATTAGCTCTCACAGCAATATTTGCGCCTAGAGCCTTTGTATTGAGGGCTATCTGAAAACGGCTTTGCCAGTAAAGTTGTCTGTGAATGCGGAGTTGGTGGCATGTGAAACCCGCATGTGGAGCATTGGTTTGTGTGGAATGCTGTACCAGGTTCATTCCAAGATAGGGCACAAAAAAGGCTTTAAGCCCAGAGTGTGAAAACTGAGTTTCCTTGAGAGCTGCTTGGAAGCCTGATGGTGTGTGAAGTTAGTGAGCCAAATGGAGTTGTTCTCCCACAAGAACCACTCGGCTGATTCTTCTTCAATATGAGCTTCAGCAACATGCAGTGTTTCCTTGATTGAATTGGCTCTCACACCAATATTTGCACCTAGACCCTTTCTATTGAGGGCTATCTTAAAACGGCTTTGGCTTGGAAGTTGTCTGTGAATGTGGAGTTGGTGGCATGTGAAACCCGCATATGGAGCATTGGTTTGTGTGGGAAGCTCACCAAGCTTCATTTCAGTCCTAGGCACTCAAAGGGCATTAAGCCTAGATTGTGAAAACTGAGCCTAGAGCCTTTGTATTGAGGGCTATCTGAAAACGGCTTTGGCGCTGAAGTTGTGTGTGAATGCGCAGTTGGTGGCATGTGAAACCCGAATGTGGAGCATTGGTTTGTGTGGGATGCTCTTATACGTTCATTCCTAGATAATGCACACAAAAGGCATTAAGCCTAGAGTGTGAAAACTGAGTTTCCTTGAGAGCTGCTTGGAAGCCTGATGGTGTGTTAAGTTAGTGAGCCAAATGGAGTTGTTCTCCCACAAGAACCGGTCGGCTGATTCTTCCTCAATATGCACTTCACCAACATGCAGTGTTGCTTGATTTAATTAGCACTCACACCAATATTTGCGCCTAGAGCCTTTGTATTGAGGGCTATCTGAAAACGGCTTTGGCGCTGAAGTTGTCTGTGAATGTGGAGTTGGTGGTATGTGAAACCCGCATGTTGAGCATTGGTTTGTGTGGGAAGCTCACCAAGCTTCATTTCAGTCCTAGGCACTCAAAGGGCATTAAGCCTAGAGTGTGAAAACTGAGTCTAGAGCCTTTGTATTGAGGGCTATCTGAAAACGGCTTTGGCGCTGAAGTTGTGTGTGAATGCGCAGTTGGTGGCATGTGAAACCCGAATGTGGAGCATTGGTTTGTGTGGAATGCTGTACCAGGTTCATTCCAAGAAAGGTCACAAAAAAGGCTTTAAGCCCATAGTGTGAAAGCTGAGTTTCCTTGAGAGCTGCATGGAAGCCTGATGGTGTGTGAATTTAGTGAGCCAAATGGAGTTGTTCTCCCACAAGAACCACTCGGCTGATTCTTCTTCAATATGCGCTTCACCAACATGCAGTGTTGCTTGATTGAATTAGCTCTCACACCAATATTTGCACCTAGAGCCTTTGTATTGAGGGCTATCTGAAAACAGCTTTGGCGCTGAAGTTGTCTGTGAATGTGGAGTTGGTGGCATGTGAAACCCGCATGTGGAGCATTGGTTTGTGTGGGAAGCTCACCAAGGTTCATTTAAGTCCTAGGCACTCAAAGAGCATTGAGCCTAGAGTGTGAAAACTGAGTTTTCCTGAGAGCTGCTTGGAAGCCTGATGGTGTGTGAAGTTAGTGAGCCAAATGGAGTTGTTCTCCCACAAAAACCACTCATCTGATTCTTCTTCAATATGCGCTTCACCAACATGCAGTGTTTCCTTGATTGAATTGGCTCTCACACCAATATTTGCACCTAGACCCTTTTTATTGAGGGCTATCTGAAAACGGCTTTGGCGCTGAAGTTGTCTGTGAATGTGGAGTTGGTGGCATGTGAAACCCGCATGTGGAGCATTGGTTTGTGTGGGAAGCTCACCAAGCTTCTTTTCAGTCCTAGGCACTCAAAGGGCATTAAGCCTAGAGTGTGAAAACTGAGCCTAGAGCCTTTGTATTGAGGGTATCTGAAAACGGCTTTGGCGCTGTAGTTGTGTGTGAATGCGCAGTTGGTGGCATGTGAAACCCGAATGTGGAGCATTGGTTTGTGTGGGATGCTCTTATACGTTCATTCCTAGATAATGCACACAAAAGGCATTAAGCCTAGAGTGTGAAAACTGAGTCTCCTTGAGAGCTGCTTGGAAGCCTGATGGTGTGTTAAGTTAGTGAGCCAAATGGAGTTGTTCTCCCACAAGAACCACTCGGCTGATTCTTCCTCAATATGCACTTCACCAACATAAGTGTTGCTTGATTTAATTAGCTCTCACACCAATATTTGCACCTAGAGCCTTTGTATTGAGGGCTATCTGAAAACGGCTTTGGCGCTGAAGTTGTCTGTGAATGTGGAGTTGGTGGCATGTGAAACCCGCATGTGGAGCATTGGTTTGTGTGGGAAGCTCACCAAGGTTCATTTAAGTCCTAGGCACTCAAAGAGCATTGAGCCTAGAGTGTGACAACTGAGTTTTCCTGAGAGCTGCTTGGAAGCCTGATGGTGTGTGAAGTTAGTGAGCCAAATGGAGTTGTTCTCCCACAAAAACCACTCATCTGATTCTTCTTCAATATGCGCTTCACCAAAATGCAGTGTTTCCTTGATTGAATTAGCTCTCACACCAATATTTGCGCCTAGAGCCTTTGTATTGAGGGCTATCTGAAAACGGCTTTGGCGCTTGGAAGTTGTCTGTGAATGCGGAGTTGGTGGCATGTGAAACCCGCATGTGGAGCATTGGTTTGTGTGGAAAACTCACCAAGCTTCATTTCAGTCCTAGGCACTCAAAGGGCATTAAGCCTAGAGTGTGAAAACTGAGTTTCCTTGAGAACTGCTTGGAAGACTGATGGTGTGTGAAGTTAGTGAGCCAAATGGAGTTGTTCTACAACAAGAGCCACTCGGCTGATTCTTCTTCAATACGCGCTTCACCAACATGCAGTGTTTCCTTGATTGAATTAGCTCTCACACCAATATTTGCACCTAGAGCCTTTCTATTGAGGGCTATCTGAAAATGGCTTTGGCGCTGAAGTTGTCTGTGAATGTGGAGTTGGTGGCATGTGAAACCCGCATGTGGAGCATTGGTTTGTATGCGAAGCTCACCAAGCTTCATTTCAGTCCTAGGCACTCAAAGGGCATTAAGCCTAGAGTGTGAAAACTGAGTTTCCTTGATAGCTTCTTCGAAGCCTGGTGGTGTGGAAAGTTAGTGAGCCAAATGGAGTTGTTCTCCCACAAGAACCACTCCCCTGATTCTTCTTCAATATGCGCTTCACCAACATGCAGTGTTTCCTTGATTGAATTAGCTCTCACACCAATATTTGTGCCTAGAGCCTTTGTATTGAGGGCTATCTGAAAACGGCTTTGGCGCTGAAGTTGTCTGTGAACGTGGAGATTGTGGCATGTGAAACCCGCATGTGGAGCATTGGTTTGTGTGGGATGCTCTACCAGGTTCATTCCTAGATAATGCACAAAAATGGCATTAAGCCCAGAGTGTGAAAACTGAGTTTCCTTGAGAGCTGCTTGGAAGCCTGATGGTGTGTGAAGTTAGTGAGCCAAATGGAGGTGTTCTCCCACAAGAACCACTCGGCTGATGCTTCTTCAATATGCGCTTCACCAACATGCAGTGTTTCCTTGATTGAATTAGCTCTCACTCCAATATTTGCACCTAGAGCCTTTGAATTGAGGGCTATCTGAAAATGGCTTTGGCGCTGAAGTTGTCTGTGAATGTGGAGTTGGTGGCATGTGAAACTTGCATGTGGAGAATTGGTTTGTGTGGGAAACTAACCAAGCTAAATTTCAGTCCTAGATAATGCACTCAAACGGCATTAAGCCTAGAGTGTGAAAGCTTAGTTTCCTTGAGAGCTGCTTGGAAGCCTGATGGTGTGTGAGGTTAGTGAGCCAAATGGAGTTGTTCTCCCACAAGAACCACTCGGCTGATTCTTCTTCAATATGCGCTTCACCAACATGCAGTGTTTCCTGGATTGAATTAGCTCTCACACCAATATTTGTGCCTAGAGCTTTGGTATCGAGGGCTATGTGAAAACGGGTTTGGCTAGGAAGTTGTCTGTGAATGCGGAGTTGGTGGCATGTGAAACCCGCATGTGGAGCATTGGTTTGTGTGGGATGCTCTACCAGGTTCATTCCTAGATAATGCACACAAAAGGCATTAAGCCCAGAGTGTGAAAACTGAGTTTCCCTGAGAGCTGCTTGGAAGCCTGATGGTGTGTGAAGTTAGTGAGCCAAATGGAGTTGTTCTCCCACAAGAACCACTCGGCTGATTCTTCTTCAGTATGCGCTTCACCATCATGCAGTGTTTCCTTGATTGAATTAGCTCTCACACCAATATTTGCGCCTAGAGCCTTTGTATTGAGTTATGTGAAAACGGCTTTGGCGCTTGGAAGTTGTCTGTGAATGTGGAGTTGGTGGCATGTGAAACCCGCATGTGGAGCATTGGTTTGTGTGGGATGCTCTACCAGGTTCATTCCTAGGTAATGCACACAAAAGGCATTAAGCCCAGAGTGTGAAGCTGAGTTTCCTTGAGAGCTGCTTGGAAGCCTGATGGTGTGTGAAGTTAGTGAGCCAAATGGAGTTGTTCTCCCACAAGAACCACTCGGCTGATTCTTCTTGAATATGCGCTTCACAACATGCAGTGTTTCCTTGATTGAATTAGCTCTCACACCAATATTTGCACCTAGAGCCTTTCTATTGAGGGCTATCTGAAAATGGCTTTGGCGTTGAAGTTGTCTGTGAATGTGGAGTTGGTGGCATGTGAAACCCGCATGTGGAGCATTGGTTTGTATGCGAAGCTCACCAAGCTTGATTTCCGTCCTAGGCACTCAAAGGGCATTAAGCCTAGAGTGTGAAAACTGAGTTTCCTTGATAGCTTCTTCGAAGCCTGGTGGTGTGGAAAGTTAGTGAGCCAAATGGAGTTGTTCTCCCACAAGAACCACTCCCCTGATTCTTCTTCAATATGCGCTTCACCATCATGCAGTGTTTCCTTGATTGAATTAGCTCTCACACCAATATTTGCGCCTAGAGCCTTTGTATTGAGGGCTATCTGAAAACGGCTTTGGCGCTGAAGTTGTCTGTGAACGTGGAGATTGTGGCATGTGAAACCCGCATGTGGAGCATTGGTTTGTGTGGAATGCTCTACCAGGTTCATTCCTAGATAATGCAGAAAAATGGCATTAAGCCCAGAGTGTGAAAACTGAGTTTCCTTGAAAGCTGCTTGGAAGCCTGATGGTGTGTGAAGTTAGTGAGCCAAATGGAGGTGTTCTCCCACAAGAACCACTCGGCTGATGCTTCTTCAATATGCGCTTCACCAACATGCAGTGTTTCCTTGATTGAATTAGCTCTCACTCCAATATTTGCGCCTAGAGTCTTTGAATTGAGGGCTATCTGAAAATGGCTTTGGCGCTGAAGTTGTCTGTGAATGTGGAGTTGGTGGCATGTGAAACTCGCATGTGGAGAATTGGTTTGAGTGGGAAACTAACCAAGCTTCATTTCAGTCCTAGATAATGCACTCAAAGGGCATTAAGTCTAGAGTGTGAAAGCTGAGTTTCCTTGAGAGCTGCTTGGAAGCCTGATGGTGTGTGAGGTTAGTGAGCCAAATGGAGTTGTTCTCCCACAAGAACCACTCGGCTGATTCTTCTTCAATATGCGCTTCACCAACATGCAATGTTTCCTGGATTGAATTAGCTCTCACACCAATATTTGCGCCTAGTGCCTTGGTATCGAGGGCTATGTGAAAACGGGTTTGGCACTGAAGTTGTCTGTGAATGTGGAGTTGGTGGCATGTGAAACCCGCATGTGGAGCATTGGTTTGTGTGGGAAGCTCACCAAGCTTCATTTCTGCATAATGCTCAAAGAGCATTAAGCCTAGAGTGTGAAAGCTGAGTTTCCTTGAGAGCTGCTTGGAAGCCTGATGGTGTGTGAAGTTAGTGAGCCAAATAAAGCTGTTCTCCCACAAGAACCACTCGGCTGATTCTTCTTGAATATGCGCTTCACCAACATGCAGTGTTTCCTTGATTGAATTAGCTCTCACACCAATATTTGCACCTAGAGGCTTTCTATTGAGGGCTATCTGAAAATGGCTTTGGCGCTGAAGTTGTCTGTGAATGTGGAGTTGGTGGCATGTGAAACCCGCATGTGGAGCATTGGTTTGTGTGGGATGCTCTACCAGGTTCATTCCTAGGTAATGCACACAAAAGGCATTAAGCCCAGAGTGTGAAGCTGAGTTTCCTTGAGAGCTGCTTGGAAGCCTGATGGTGTGTGAAGTTAGTGAGCCAAATGGAGTTGTTCTCCCACAAGAACCACTCGGCTGATTCTTCTTGAATATGCGCTTCACCAACATGCAGTGTTTCCTTGATTGAATTAGCTCTCACACCAATATTTGCACCCAGAGCCTTTCTATTGAGGGCTATCTGAAAATGGCTTTGGCGCTGAAGTTGTCTGTGAATGTGGAGTTGGTGGCATGTGAAACCCGCATGTGGAGCATTGGTTTGTATGCGAAGCTCACCAAGCTTCATTTCAGTCCTAGATAATGCACTCAAAGGGCATTAAGCCTAGAGTGTGAAAGCTGAGTTTCCTTGAGAGCTGCTTGGAAGGCTGATGGTGTGTGAGGTTAGTGAGCCAAATGGAGTTGTTCTCCCACAAGAACCACTCGGCTGATTCTTCTTCAATATGCGCTTCACCAACATGCAGTGTTTCCTGGATTGAATTAGCTCTCACACCAATATTTGTGCCTAGAGCCTTGGTATCGAGGGCTATGTGCAAACGGGTTTGGCACTGAAGTTGTCTGTGAATGTGGAGTTGGTGGCATGTGAAACCCGCATGTGGAGCATTGGTTTGTGTGGGAAGCTCACCAAGCTTCATTTCTGCATAATGCTCAAAGGGCATTAAGCCTAGAGTGTGAAAGCTGAGTTTCCTTGAGAGCTGCTTGGAAGCCTGATGGTGTGTGAAGTTAGTGAGACAAATAAAGCTGTTCTCCCACAAGAACCACTCAGCTGATTCTTCTTCAATATGCGCTTCACCAACATGCAGTGTTTCCTTGATTGAATTAGCTCTCACACCAATATATGCGCCTAGAGCCTTTGTATTTAGGGCTCTCTGAAAATGGCTTTGGCGCTGAAGTTGTCTGTGAATGTGGAGTTGGTGGCATGTGAAACCCGCATGTGGAACATTGGTTTGTGTGGGAAGCTCACCAAGCTTCATTTCAGTCCTAGGCCCTCAAAGGGCATTAAGGATAGAGAGTGAAAACTGAGTTTCCTTGAGAGCTGCTTGGAAGCCTGATGGTGTGTGAAGTTAGTGAGCCAAATGGAGTTGTTCTCCCACAAGAACCACTCGGCTGATGCTTCTTCAATATGCGCTTCACCAACATGCAGTGTTTCCTTGATTGAATTAGCTCTCACACCAATATTTGCACCTAGAGCCTTTCTATTGAGGGCTATCTGAAAATGGATTTGGCGCTGAAGTTGTCTGTGAATGTGGAGTTGGTGGCATGTGAAACCCGCATGTGGAGCATTGGTTTGTATGCGAAGCTCACCAAGCTTCATTTCAGTCCTAGGCACTCAAAGGGCATTAAGCCTAGAGTGTGAAAACTGAGTTTCCTTGATAGCTTCTTCGAAGCCTGGTGGTGTGGAAAGTTAGTGAGCCAAATGGAGTTGTTCTCCCACAAGAACCACTCGGCTGATTCTTCTTCAATATGCGCTTCACCAAAATGCTGTGTTTCCTTGATTGAATTAGCTCTCACACCAATATTTGTGCCTAGAGCCTTTGTATTGAGGGCTATCTGAAAACGGCCTTGGCGCTGAAGTTGTCTGTGAACGTGGAGATTGTGGCATGTGAAACCCGCATGTGGAGCATTGGTTTGTGTGGGATGCTCTACCAGGTTCATTCCTAGATAATGCACAAAAATGGCATTAAGCCCAGAGTGTGAAAACTGAGTTTCCTTGAAAGCTGCTTGGAAGCCTGATGGTGTGTGAAGTTAGTGAGCCAAATGGAGGTGTTCTACCACAAGAACCACTCGGCTGATGCTTCTTCAATATGCGCTTCACCAACATGCAGTGTTTCCTTGATTGAATTAGCTCTCACACCAATATTTGCGCCTAGAGCCTTTGAATTGAGGGCTATCTGAAAATGGCTTTGGCGCTGAAGTTGTCTGTGAATGTGGAGTTGGTGGCATGTGAAACTCGCATGTGGAGAATTGGTTTGAGTGGGAAACTAACCAAGCTTCATTTCAGTCCTAGATAATGCACTCAAAGGGCATTAAGCCTAGAGTGTGAAAGCTGAGTTTCCTTGAGAGCTGCTTGGAAGCCTGATGGTGTGTGAGGTTAGTGAGCCAAATGGAGTTGTTCTCCCACAAGAACCACTCGGCTGATTCTTCTTCAATATGCGCTTCACCAACATGCAGTGTTTCCTGGATTGAATTAGCTCTCACACCAATATTTGTGCCTAGAGCCTTGGTATCGAGGGCTATGTGAAAACGGGTTTGGCACTGAAGTTGTCTGTGAATGTGGAGTTGGTGGCATGTGAAACCCGCATGTGGAGCATTGGTTTGTGTGGGAAGCTCACCAAGCTTCATTTCAGTCCTAGGCACTCAAAGGGCATTAAGCCAAGAGTGTGGAAACTGAGTTTCCTTGAGAGCTGCTTGGAAGCCTGATGGTGTGTGAATTTAGTGAGCCAAATGGAGTTGTTCTCCCACAAGAACCACTCGGCTGATTCTTCTTCAATATGCGCTTCACCAACATGCCGTTTTTCCTTGATTGAATTAGCTCTCACACCAATATTTGCGCCTAGAGCCTTTGTATTGAGGGCTATCTGAAAACGGCTTTGGCTAGGAAGTTGTCTGTGAATGTGAAGTTGTGGCATGTGAAACCCTCATGTGGAGCATTGGTTTGTGTGGGAAGCTCTACCAGGTTTATTCCTAGATAATGCACTCAAAGGGCATTAAGCCTAGAGTGTGAAAGCTGAGTTTTATTGAGAGCTGCTTGGAAGCCTGATGGTGTGTGAAGTTAGTGAGGGAAATGGAGTTGTTCTCCCACAAGAACCACTCGGCTGATTCTCCTTCAATATGCGCTTCACCAACATGCAGTGTTTCCTTGATTGAATTAGCTCTCACACCAATATTTGCACCTAGAGACTTTGTATTGAGGGCTATCAGAAAACGGCTGTGGCTAGGAAGTTGTCTGCGAATGCGGAGTTGGTGGCATGTGAAACCCGCATGTGTAGCATTGGTTTGTGTGGGATGCTCTACCAGGTTCATTCCTAGATCATGCACACAAAGGGCATTAAGCCAGAGTGTGAAAACTGAGTTTCCTTTAGAGCTGCTTGGAAGCCTGATGGTGTGTGAAGTTAGTGAGCCAAATGGAGTTGTTCTCTCACAAGAACCACTCGGCTGATTATTCCTCAATATGCGCTTCACCAACATGCAGTGTTTCCTTGATTAAATAAGCTCTCACACCAATATTTGCGCCTAGAGCCTTTGTATTGAGGGCTATCTGAAAGCGGCTTTGGCTAGAAAGTTGTGTGTGAATGTGGAGTTGGTGGCATGTGAAACCCGTATGTGCAGCCTTGGTTTGTGTGGGAAGCTCACCAAGCTTCATTTCAGTCCTAGGCACTCAAAGGGCATTAAGCCTAGAGTGTGAAAACTGAGTTTCCTTGAGAGCTGCTTGGAAACCTGATGCTGTGTGAAGTTAGTGAGCCAAATGGAGTTGTTCTCCCACAAGAACCACTCGGCTGAATTTTCTTCTATATGTGCTTCACCAACATGCAGTGTTTCCTTGATTGAATTAGCTCTCACACCAATATTTGGGCCTAGAGCCTTTGTATTGAGGGCTATCTGAAAACGGCTTTGGCGCTGAAGCTGTCTGTGAATGCGGAGTTTGTGGCATGTGAAACCCGAATGTGGAGCATTGGTTTGTGTGGGAAGCTCTACCAGGTTCATTCCTTCATAATGCACTCAAAGGGCATTAAGCCTAGAGTGTGAAAGCTGAGTTTTCTTGAGAGCTGCTTGGAAGCCTGATGGTGTGTGAATTTAGTGAGCCAAATGGAGTTGTTCTCCCACAAGAACCACTCCCCTGATTCTTCTTCTTCAATATGCGCTTCACCAACATGCAGTGTTTCCTTGATTGAATTAGCTCTCACACCAATATTTGCGCCTAGCGCCTTTGTTTTGAGGGCTATCTGAAAACGGCTTTGGCTAGGAAGTTGTGTGCGAATGCGGAGTTGGTGGCATGTGAAACCCGCATGTGGAGCATTGGTTTGTGTGAAAAACTCACCAAGCTTCATTTCAGTTCTAGGCACTCAAAGGGCATTAAGCCTAGAGTGTGAAAACTGAGTTTCCTTGAGAGCTGCTTGGAAGCCTGATGGTGTGTGAAGTTAGTGAGTCAAATGTAGTTGTTTTCCCACAAGAACCACTCGGCTAATAGTTCTTCAATATGCGCTTCACCAACATGCAGTGTTTCCTTGATTGAATTAGCTCTCACACCAATATTTGTGCCTAGAGCCTTTGTATTGAGGGCTATCTGAAAACGGCTTTGGCACTGAAGTTGTGTGTGAATGTGGAGTTGGTGGCATGTGAAACCCGCATGTGGAGCATTGGTTTGTGTGGGATGCTCTACCAGGTTCATTCCTAGATAATGCACAAAAAAGACATTAAGCAAAGAGTGTGAAAACTGAGTTTCCTTGAGAGCTGCTTGGATGCCTGATGGTGTATGAAGTTAGTGAGCCAAATGGAGTTGTTCCCCCACAAGAACCACTCGCCTGATTGTTCTTCAATATGCGCTTAAACAACATGCAGTGTTTCCTTGATTGAATTAGCTCTCACACCAATATTTGCGCCTAGAGCCTTTGTATTGATGGCTCTCTGAAAACGGCTTTGGCGCTGAAGTTGTCTGTGAATGTGGAGTTGGTGGCATGTGAAACCCGCATGTGGAGCATTGGTTTGTGTGGGAAGCTCACCAAGCTTCTTTTCAGTCCTAGGCACTCAAAGGGCATTAAGCCTAGAGTGTGAAAACTGAGTTTCCTTGAGAGCTGCTTGGAAGCCTGATGGTGTGTGAAGTTAGTGCGCGAAATGGAGTTGTTCTCCCACAAGAACCACTCGGCTGAATCTTCTTCTATATGTGCTTCACCAACATGCAGTGTTTCCTTGATTGAATTAGCTCTCACACAAATATTTGCGCCTAGAGCCTTTATATTCAGGGCTATCTGAAAACGGCTTTGGCTTGGAAGTTGTCTGTGAATGTGGAGTTGGTGGCATGTGAAACCCGCATGTGGAGCATTGGTTTGTGTGGGAAGCTCTACCAGGTTTATTCCTAGATAATGCACTCAAAGGGCATTAAGCCTAGAGTGTGAAAGCTGAGTTTTCTTGAGAGCTGCTTGGAAGCCTGATGGTGTGTGAAGTTAGTGAGCCAAATGGAGTTGTTCTCCCACAAGAACCACTCGGCTGATTCTTCTTCAATATGCGCTTCACCAACATGCAGTGTTTCCTTGATTGAATTAGCTCTCACACCAATATTTGCGCCTAGAGCCTTTGTATTGAGGGCTCTCTGAAAACGGCTTTGGCGCTGAAGTTGTCTGTGAATGCGGAGTTGGAGGCATGTGAAACCCGCATGTGGAGCCTTGGTTTGTGTGGGAAGCTCACCAAGCTTCATTTCAGTCCTAGGCACTCAAAGGGCATTAAGCCTAGAGTGTGAAAACTGAGTTTCCTAGAGAGCTGCTTGGAAGCCTGATGGTGTGTGAAGTTAGTGAGCCAAATGGAGTTGTTCTCCCACAAAAACCACTCATCTGATTCTTCTTCAATATGCGCTTCACCAACATGCAGTGTTGCTTGATTGAATTAGCTCTCACACCAAAATTTGCACCTAGAGCCTTTGTATTGAGGGCTATCTGAAAACGGCTTTGGCGCTGAAGTTGTCTTTGAATGTGGAGTTGGTGGCATTGAAACTCGCATGTGGAGCATTGGTTTGTGTGGGAAGCTCACCAACGTTCATTTAAGTCCTACGCTCTCAAAGAGCATTAAGCTTAGAGTGTGAAAACTGAGTTTCCTTGAGAGCTGCTTGGAAGCCTGATGGTGTGTGTAGTTAGTGAGCCAAATGGAGTTGTTCTCCCACAAGAAACACTCGGGTGATTCTTCTTCAATATGCGCTTCACCAACATGCAGTGTTTCCTTGATTGGATTAGCTCTCACACCAATATTTGCGCCTAGAGCCTTTGTATTGAGGGCTATCTGAAAACGGCTTTGGCACTTAAGTTGTCTGTGAATGCGGAGTTGGTGGCATGTGAAACCCGCATGTGGAGCATTGGTTTGTGTGAAAAACTCACTAAGCTTCATTTCAGTCCTAGGCACTCAAAGGGCATTAAGCCTAGAATGTGAAAACTGAGTTTCCTTGAGAACTGCTTGGAAGCCTGATGGTGTGTGAAGTTAGTGAGCCAAATGGAGTTGTTCTCCCACAAGAACCACTCGGCTGATTCTTCTTCAATATGCGCTTCATCAGCATGAAGTGTTTCCTTGATTGGATTAGCTCTCACACCAATATTTGCACCTAGAGCCTTTGTATTGACGGCTATCTGAAAACGACTTTGGCACTGAAGTTGTCTGTGAATGTGGAGTTGGTGGCATGTGAAACCCGCATGTGGGGCATTGGTTTGTGTGGAAAGCTCACCAAGGTTCATTTCAGTCCTAGGCACTCAAAGGGCATTAAGCCTAGAGTGTGAAAGCTGAGTTTTCTTGAGAGCTGCTTGGAAGCCTGATGGTGTGTGAAGTTAGTGAGCCAAATGGAGTTGTTCTCCCACAAGAACCACACGGCTGATTCTTGTTCAATACGCGCTTCACCAACATGCAGTGTTGCTTGATTGAATTAGCTCTCACACCAATATTTGCACCTAGAGCCTTTGTATTGAGGGCTATCTGAAAACGGCTTTGGCGCTGAAGTTGTGTGTGAATGTGGAGTTGGTGGCATGTGAAACCCGCATGTGGAGCATTGGTTTGTGTGGGAAGCTCACCAAGCTTCATTTCAGTCCTAGGCACTCAAAGGGCATTAAGCCTAGAGTGTGAAAACTGAGTTTCCTTGAGAGCTGCTTGGAAGCCTGATCGTGTGTGAAGTTAGTGAGAAAAATGGAGTTGTTCTCCCACAAGAACCACTCGGCTGATTTTTCTTCAATATGCCCTTCACCATCATGCAGTGTTTCCTTGATTGAATTAGCTCTCACACCAATATTTGCGTCTAGAGCCTTTGTATTGAGGGCTATCTGAAAACGGCTTTGGCTAGGAAGTTGTCTGTGAATGTGAAGTTGTGGCATGTGAAACCCTCATGTGGAGCATTGGTTTGTGTGGGAAGCTCTACCAGGTTTATTCCTAGATAATGCACTCAAAGGGCATTAAGCCTAGAGTGTGAAAGCTGAGTTTTATTGAGAGCTGCTTGGAAGCCTGATGGTGTGTGAAGTTAGTGAGGGAAATGGAGTTGTTCTCCCACAAGAACCACTCGGCTGATTCTCCTTCAATATGCGCTTCACCAACATGCAGTGTTTCCTTGATTGAATTAGCTCTCACACCAATATTTGCACCTAGAGACTTTGTATTGAGGGCTATCAGAAAACGGCTGTGGCTAGGAAGTTGTCTGCGAATGCGGAGTTGGTGGCATGTGAAACCCGCATGTGTAGCATTGGTTTGTGTGGGATGCTCTACCAGGTTCATTCCTAGATCATGCACACAAAGGGCATTAAGCCAGAGTGTGAAAACTGAGTTTCCTTTAGAGCTGCTTGGAAGCCTGATGGTGTGTGAAGTTAGTGAGCCAAATGGAGTTGTTCTCTCACAAGAACCACTCGGCTGATTATTCCTCAATATGCGCTTCACCAACATGCAGTGTTTCCTTGATTAAATAAGCTCTCACACCAATATTTGCGCCTAGAGCCTTTGTATTGAGGGCTATCTGAAAGCGGCTTTGGCTAGAAAGTTGTGTGTGAATGTGGAGTTGGTGGCATGTGAAACCCGTATGTGCAGCCTTGGTTTGTGTGGGAAGCTCACCAAGCTTCATTTCAGTCCTAGGCACTCAAAGGGCATTAAGCCTAGAGTGTGAAAACTGAGTTTCCTTGAGAGCTGCTTGGAAACCTGATGGTGTGTGAAGTTAGTGAGCCAAATGGAGTTGTTCTCCCACAAGAACCACTCGGCTGAATTTTCTTCAATATGTGCTTCACCAACATGCAGTGTTTCCTTGATTGAATTAGCTCTCACACCAATATTTGGGCCTAGAGCCTTTGTATTGAGGGCTATCTGAAAACGGCTTTGGCGCTGAAGCTGTCTGTGAATGCGGAGTTTGTGGCATGTGAAACCCGAATGTGGAGCATTGGTTTGTGTGGGAAGCTCTACCAGGTTCATTCCTTCATAATGCACTCAAAGGGCATTAAGCCTAGAGTGTGAAAGCTGAGTTTTCTTGAGAGCTGCTTGGAAGCCTGATGGTGTGTGAATTTAGTGAGCCAAATGGAGTTGTTCTCCCACAAGAACCACTCCCCTGATTCTTCTTCTTCAATATGCGCTTCACCAACATGCAGTGTTTCCTTGATTGAATTAGCTCTCACACCAATATTTGCGCCTAGCGCCTTTGTTTTGAGGGCTATCTGAAAACGGCTTTGGCTAGGAAGTTGTGTGCGAATGCGGAGTTGGTGGCATGTGAAACCCGCATGTGGAGCATTGGTTTGTGTGAAAAACTCACCAAGCTTCATTTCAGTTCTAGGCACTCAAAGGGCATTAAGCCTAGAGTGTGAAAACTGAGTTTCCTTGAGAGCTGCTTGGAAGCCTGATGGTGTGTGAAGTTAGTGAGTCAAATGTAGTTGTTTTCCCACAAGAACCACTCGGCTAATAGTTCTTCAATATGCGCTTCACCAACATGCAGTGTTTCCTTGATTGAATTAGCTCTCACACCAATATTTGTGCCTAGAGCCTTTGTATTGAGGGCTATCTGAAAACGGCTTTGGCACTGAAGTTGTGTGTGAATGTGGAGTTGGTGGCATGTGAAACCCGCATGTGGAGCATTGGTTTGTGTGGGATGCTCTACCAGATTCATTCCTAGATAATGCACAAAAAAGACATTAAGCAAAGAGTGTGAAAACTGAGTTTCCTTGAGAGCTGCTTGGATGCCTGATGGTGTATGAAGTTAGTGAGCCAAATGGAGTTGTTCCCCCACAAGAACCACTCGCCTGATTGTTCTTCAATATGCGCTTAAACAACATGCAGTGTTGCTTGATTGAATTAGCTCTCACACCAATATTTGCGCCTAGAGCCTTTGTATTGATGGCTCTCTGAAAACGGCTTTGGCGCTGAAGTTGTCTGTGAATGTGGAGTTGGTGGCATGTGAAACCCGCATGTGGAGCATTGGTTTGTGTGGGAAGCTCACCAAGCTTCTTTTCAGTCCTAGGCACTCAAAGGGCATTAAGCCTAGAGTGTGAAAACTGAGTTTCCTTGAGAGCTGCTTGGAAGCCTGATGGTGTGTGAAGTTAGTGCGCGAAATGGAGTTGTTCTCCCACAAGAACCACTCGGCTGAATCTTCTTCTATATGTGCTTCACCAACATGCAGTGTTTCCTTGATTGAATTAGCTCTCACACAAATATTTGCGCCTAGAGCCTTTATATTCAGGGCTATCTGAAAACGGCTTTGGCTTGGAAGTTGTCTGTGAATGTGGAGTTGGTGGCATGTGAAACCCGCATGTGGAGCATTGGTTTGTGTGGGAAGCTCTACCAGGTTTATTCCTAGATAATGCACTCAAAGGGCATTAAGCCTAGAGTGTGAAAGCTGAGTTTTCTTGAGAGCTGCTTGGAAGCCTGATGGTGTGTGAAGTTAGTGAGCCAAATGGAGTTGTTCTCCCACAAGAACCACTCGGCTGATTCTTCTTGAATATGCGCTTCACCAACATGCAGTGTTTCCTTGATTGAATTAGCTCTCACACCAATATTTGCGCCTAGAGCCTTTGTATTGAGGGCTCTCTGAAAACGGCTTTGGCGCTGAAGTTGTCTGTGAATGCGGAGTTGGAGGCATGTGAAACCCGCATGTGGAGCCTTGGTTTGTGTGGGAAGCTCACCAAGCTTCATTTCAGTCCTAGGCACTCAAAGGGCATTAAGCCTAGAGTGTGAAAACTGAGTTTCCTAGAGAGCTGCTTGGAAGCCTGATGGTGTGTGAAGTTAGTGAGCCAAATGGAGTTGTTCTCCCACAAAAACCACTCATCTGATTCTTCTTCAATATGCGCTTCACCAACATGCAGTGTTGCTTGATTGAATTAGCTCTCACACCAATATTTGTGCCTAGAGCCTTTGTATTGAGGGCTATCTGAAAACGGCTTTGGCGCTGAAGTTGTCTTTGAATGTGGAGTTGGTGGCATTGAAACTCGCATGTGGAGCATTGGTTTGTGTGGGAAGCTCACCAACGTTCATTTAAGTCCTACGCTCTCAAAGAGCATTAAGCTTAGAGTGTGAAAACTGAGTTTCCTTGAGAGCTGCTTGGAAGCCTGATGGTGTGTGTAGTTAGTGAGCCAAATGGAGTTGTTCTCCCACAAGAAACACTCGGGTGATTCTTCTTCAATATGCGCTTCACCAACATGCAGTGTTTCCTTGATTGGATTAGCTCTCACACCAATATTTGCGCCTAGAGCCTTTGTATTGAGGGCTATCTGAAAACGGCTTTGGCACTTAAGTTGTCTGTGAATGCGGAGTTGGTGGCATGTGAAACCCGCATGTGGAGCATTGGTTTGTGTGAAAAACTCACTAAGCTTCATTTCAGTCCTAGGCACTCAAAGGGCATTAAGCCTAGAATGTGAAAACTGAGTTTCCTTGAGAACTGCTTGGAAGCCTGATGGTGTGTGAAGTTAGTGAGCCAAATGGAGTTGTTCTCCCACAAGAACCACTCGGCTGATTCTTCTTCAATATGCGCTTCATCAGCATGAAGTGTTTCCTTGATTGGATTAGCTCTCACACCAATATTTGCACCTAGAGCCTTTGTATTGAGGGCTATCTGAAAACGACTTTGGCTAGGAAGTTGTCTGTGAATGTGGAGTTGGTGGCATGTGAAACCCGCATGTGGGGCATTGGTTTGTGTGGAAAGCTCACCAAGGTTCATTTCAGTCCTAGGCACTCAAAGGGCATTAAGCCTAGAGTGTGAAAGCTGAGTTTTCTTGAGAGCTGCTTGGAAGCCTGATGGTGTGTGAAGTTAGTGAGCCAAATGGAGTTGTTCTCCCACAAGAACCACACGGCTGATTCTTGTTCAATACGCGCTTCACCAACATGCAGTGTTGCTTGATTGAATTAGCTCTCACACCAATATTTGCGCCTAGAGCCTTTGTATTGAGGGCTATCTGAAAACGGCTTTGGCGCTGAAGTTGTGTGTGAATGTGGAGTTGGTGGCATGTGAAACCCGCATGTGGAGCATTGGTTTGTGTGGGAAGCTCACCAAGCTTCATTTCAGTCCTAGGCACTCAAAGGGCATTAAGCCTAGAGTGTGAAAACTGAGTTTCCTTGAGAGCTGCTTGGAAGCCTGATGGTGTGTGAAGTTAGTGAGTCAAATGGAGTTGTTCTCCCACAAGAACCACTCGGCTGATGCTTCTTCAATATGCGCTTCACCAACATGCAGTGTTTCCTTGATTGAATTAGCTCTCACACCAATATTTGTGCCTACAGCCTTTGTATTGAGGGCTATTTGAAAACGGCTTTGGCACTGAAGTTGTCTGTGAATGCGGAGTTGGTGGCATGTGAAACCCGCATGTGGAGCATTGGTTTGTGTGGGAAGCTCTACCAGGTTTATTCCTAGATAATGCACTCAAAGGGCATTAAGCCTAGAGTGTGAAAGCTGAGTTTTCTTCAGAGCTGCTTGGAAGCCTGATGGTGTGTGAAGTTAGTGAGCCAAATGGAGTTGTTCCCCCACAAGAACCACTCGGCTGATTCTTGTTCAATATGCGCTTTACCAACACGCCGTGTTGCTTGATTGAATTAGCTCTCACACCAATATTTGCACCTAGAACCTTTGTATTGAGGGCTATCTGAAAACGGCTTTGGCTAGGGAGTTGTGTGTGAATGTGGAGTTGGTGGCATGTGAAACACGCATGTGGAGCATTGGTTTGTGTGGGAAGCTCACCAAGCTTCATTTCCGTCCTAGGCACTCAAAGGGCATTAAGCCTAGAATGTGAAAACTGAGTTTCCTTGAGAATTGCATGGAAGCCTGATTGTGTGTGAAGTTAGTGAGTCAAATGGAGTTGTTCTCCCACAAGAACCACTCGGCTGATTCTTCTTCAATATGCGCTTCACCGACATGCAGTGTTTCCTTGATTGAATTAGCTCTCACTCCAATATTTGCGCCTAGAGCCTTTGTATTGAGGGCTATCTGAAAACGGCTTTATCACTGAAGTTGTCTGTGAATGCGGAGTTGGTGGCATGTGAAACGCGCATGTGGAGCATTGGTTTGTGTGGGAAGCTGTACCAGGTTTACTCCTAGATAATGCACACAAAAGGCATTAAGCCAGAGTGTGAAAACTGAGTCTTCTTGAGAGCTGCTTGGAAGCCTGATGGTGTGTGAAATTAGTGAGCCAAATGGAGTTGTTCTCCCACAAGAGCCACTCGGCTGATTCTTCTTCAATATGTGCTTCACCGACATGCAGTGTTTCCTTGATTGAATTAGCTCTCACTCCAATATTTGCGCCTAGAGCCTTTGTATTGAGGGCTATCTGAAAACGGCTTTGGCACTGAAGTTGTCTGTGAATGCGGAGTTGGTGGCATGTGAAACCCGCATGTGGAGCATTGGTTTGTGTGGGAAGCTCACCAAGCTTCATTTCAGTCCTAGGCACTCAAAGGGCTTTAAGCGTAGAGTGTGAAAACTGAGTTTCCTTGAGAGATGCTTGGAAGCCTGATGGTGTGTGAATTTAGTGAGCCAAATGGAGTTGTTCTCCCACAAGAACCACTCATCTGATTCTTCTTCAATATGCGCTACACCAACATGCAGTGTTGCTTGATTGAATTAGCTCTCACAACAATATTTGCACCTACAGCCTTTGTATTGAGGGCTATCTGAAAACGGCTTTGGCGCTGAAGTTGTCTGTGAATGTGGAGTTGGTGGCATATGAAACCCGCATGTAGAGCATTGGTTTTTGTGGGAAGCTCACCAAGCTACATTTCAGTCCTAGGCACTCAAAGAGCATTAAGCCTAGAGTGTGAAAACTGAGTTTCCTTGAGAGCTGGTTGGAAGCCTGATGGTGTGTGAAGTTAGTGAGCCAAATGGAGTTGTTCTCCCACAAGAACCACTCATTTGATTCTTCTTCAATATTTGCGCTTCACCAACATGCAGTGTTTCCTTGATTGAATTAGCTCTCACACCAATATTTGCGCCTAGAGCCTTTGTATTGAGGGCTATCTGAAAACGGCTTTGGCTAGGGAGTTGTCTGTGAATGTGGAGTTGGTGGCATGTGAAACCCGCATGTGGAGCATTGGTTTGTGTGGGAAGCTCTACCAGGTTTATTCCTAGATAATGCACACAAAAGGCATTAAGCCAGAGTGTGAAAACTGAGTTTCCTTGAGAGCTGCTTGGAAGCCTGATGGTGTGTGAAGTTAGTGAGCCAAATGGAGTTGTTCTCCCACAAGAACCACTCATCTGATTCTTCTTCAATATTTGCGCTTCACCAACATGCAGTGTTTCCTTGATTGAATTAGCTCTCACACCAATATTTGCGCCTAGAGCCTTTGTATTGAGGGCTATCTGAAAACGGCTTTGGCTAGGGAGTTGTCTGTGAATGTGGAGTTGGTGGCATGTGAAACCCGCATGTGGAGCATTGGTTTGTGTGGGAAGCTCACCAAGCTTCATTTCAGTCCTAGGCACTCAAAGGGCATTAAGCCTAGAGTGTGAAAACTGAGTTTCCTTGAGAGCTGCTTGGAAGCCTGATGGTGTGTGAAGTTAGTGAGCCAAATGGAGTTGTTCCCCCACAAGAACCACTCGCCTGATTCTTCTTCAATATGCGCTTCACCAACATGCAGTGTTTCCTTGATTGAATTAGCTCTCACTCCAATATTTGCGCCTAGAGCCTTTGTATTGAGGGCTATCTGAAAACGGCTTTGGCACTGAAGTTGTCTGTGAATGCGGAGTTGGTGGCATGTGAAACCCGCATGTGGAGCATTGGTTTGTGTGGGAAGCTCACCAAGCTTCATTTCAGTCCTAGGCACTCAAAGGGCATTAAGCCTAGAGTGTGAAAACTGAGTTTCCTTGAGAGCTGCTTGGAAGCCTGATGGTGTGTGAAGTTAGTGAGTCAAATGGGGTTGTTCTCCCACAAGAATCACTCGGCTGATGCTTCTTCAATATGCGCTTCACCAACATGCAGTGTTTCCTTGATTGAATTAGCTCTCACACCAATATTTGCGCCTAGAGCCTTTGTATTGAGGGCTATCTGAAAACGGCTTTGGCTAGGGAGTTGTCTGTGAATGTGGAGTTGGTGGCATGTGAAACCCGCATGTGGAGCCTTGGTTTGTGTGGGAAGCTCTACCAGGTTTATTCCTAGATAATGCACTCAAAGGGCATTAAGCCTAGAGTGTGAAAACTAAGTTTCCTTGAGAGCTGCTTGGAAGCCTGATGGTGTGTGAAGTTATTGCGCCAAATGGAGTTGTTCTCCCACAAGAACCACTCCCCTGATTCTTCTTCAATATGCGCTTCACCAACATGCAGTGTTGCTTGATTGAATTAGCTCTCACACCAATGTTTGAGCCTAGAGCCTTTGTATTGAGGGCTATCTGAAAACGGCTTTGGCTAGGGAGTTGTCTGTGAATGTGGAGTTGGTGGCATGTGAAACCCGCATGTGGAGCATTGGTTTGTGTGGGAAGCTCACCAAGCTTCATTTCAGTCCTAGGCACTCAAAGGGCATTAAGCCTAGAGGGTGAAAACTGAGTTTCCTTGAGAGCTGCCTGGATGCCTGATGGTGTGTGAAGTTAGTGAGTCAAATGGAGTTGTTCTCCCACAAGAACCACTCGGCTGATGCTTCTTCAATATGCGCTTCACCAACATGCACTGTTGCTTGATTGAATTAGCTCTCACACCAATATTTCTGCCTAGAGCCTTTGTATTGAGGGCTCTCTGAAAACGGCTTTGGCGCTGAAGTTGTCTGTGAATGCGGAGTTGGTAGCATGTGTAACCCGCATGTGGAGCATTGGTTTGTGTGGAAAGCTCACCAAGCTTCATTTCAGTCCTAGGCACTCAAAGGGCATTAAGCCTAGAGTGTGAAAACTGAGTTTCCTTGAGAGCTGCTTGGAAGCCTGATGGTGTGTGAAGTTAGTGAGGCAAATGGAGTTGTTCTCCCACAAGAACCACTCGGCTGAATTTTTTTCTATATGTGCTTCACCAACATGCAGTGTTTCCTTGATTGAATTAGCTCTCACACCAATATTTGTGTCTACAGCCTTTGTATTGAGGGCTATCTGAAAACGGCTTTGGCTAGGAAGTTGTCTGTGAATGCGGAGTTGGTGGCATGTGAAACCCGCATGTGGAGCCTTGGTTTGTGTGGGATGCACTTATAGGTTCATTCCTAGATAATGCACTCAAAAGGCATTAAGCCAGAGTGTGAAAACTGAGTCTTCTTGAGAGCTGCTTGGAAGCCTGATGGTGTGTGAAGTTAGTGAGCCAAATGGAGTTGTTCTCCCACAAGAACCACTCCCCTGATTCTTTTTCAATATGTGCTTCACCAACATGCAGTGTTTCCTTGATTGAATTAGCTCTCACACCAATATTTGCGCCTAGAGCCTTTGTATTGAGGGCTATCTGAAAATGGCTTTGGCACTGAAGTTGTCTGTGAATGCGGAGCTGGTGGCATATGAAACCCGCATGTGGAGCATTGGTTTGTGTGGAAAGCTCACCAAGTTTCATTTCAGTCCTAGGCACTCTAAGGGCATTAAGCCTAGAGTGTGAAAGCTGAGTTTCCTTGAAAGCTGCTTGGAAGCCTGATGGTGTGTGAAGTTAGTGAGCCAAATGGAGTTGTTCTCCCACAAGAACCACTCTGCTGATGCTTCTTCAATATGCGCTTCACCAACATGCAGTGTTTCCTTGATTGAATTAGCTCTCACACCAATATTTACGCCTAGAGCCTTTGTATTGAGGGCTCTCTGAAAACGGCTTTGGCTAGGGAGTTGTCTGTGAATGTGGAGTTGGTGGCATGTGAAACCTGCATGTGGAGCATTGGTTTGTGTGGGAAGCTCTACCAGGTTCAGTCCTAGATAATGCACTCAAAGGGCATTAAGCCTAGAGTGTGAAAACTGAGTTTCCTTGAGAGCTGGTTGGAAAGCTGATAGTGTTTGAATTTAGTGAGCCAAATGGAGTTGTTCTCCCACAAGAACCACTCGGCTGATGCTTCTTCAATATGCGCTTCACCAACATGCAGTGTTTCCTTGTTTGAATTAGCTCTCACACCAATATTTACGCCTATAGCCTTTGTATTGAGGGTTATCTGAAAACGGCTTTGGCTTGTAAGTTGTCTGTGAATGTGGAGTTGGTGGCATGTGAAACCCGCATGTGGAGCATTGGTTTGTGTGGGATGCTCTACCAGGTTCATTCCTAGATAATGCACTCAAAGGGCATTAAGCCTAGAGTGTGAAAACTGAGTTTCCTTGAGAGCTGCATGGAAGCCTGATGGTGTGTGAAGTTAGTGAGCCAAATGGAGTTGTTCTCCCACAAGAACCACTCGGCTGATTCTTCTTCAATATGCGCTTCACCAACATGCAGTGTTTCCTTGATTGAATTAGCTCTCACACCAATATTTGCGCCTAGAGCCTTTGTATTGAGGGCTATCTGAAAACTTCATTGGCTAGGAAGTTTTCTGTGAATGTGGAGTTGGTGGCATGTGAAACCCACATGTGGAGCCTTGGCTTGTGTGGGAAGCTCACCAAGCTTCATTTCAGTCCTAGGAAATCAAAGGGCATTAGGCCTAGAGTGTGAAAACTGAGTTTCCTTGAGAGCTGCTTGGAAGCCTGATGGTGTGTGAAGTTAGTGAGCCAAATGGAGTTGTTCTCCCACAAGAACCACTCGGCTGATGCTTCTTCAATATGCGCTCCACCAACATGCAGTGATTCCTTGATTGAATTAGCTCTCACATGAATATTTGCGCCTAGAGCCTTTGTATTGAGGGCTATCTGAAAACGGCTTTGGCTTGGAAGTTGTCTGTGAATGTGGAGTTGGTGGCATGTGAAACCCGCATGTGGAGCATTCGTTTGTGTGGGATGCTCTACCAGGTTCATTCCTAGATAATGCACACAAAAGGCATTAAGCCAGAATGTGAAAACTGAGTTTCCTTGCGAGCTGCTTGGAAGCCTGATGGTGTGTGAACTTAGTGAGCCAAATGGAGTTGTTCTCCCACAAGAACCACTCGGCTGATTCTCCTTCAATATGGGCTTCACCAGCATGAAGTTTTTCAGTGATTGAATCAGCTCTCACACCAATATTTGCGCCTAGATCCTTTGTATTGAGGGCTATCTGAAAACGGCTTTTGCGCTGAAGTTGTCTGTGAATGTGGAGTTGGTGGCATGTGAGACCCGCATGTGGAGCATTGGTTTGTGTGGGAAGCTCACCAAGCTTCATTTCAGTCCTAGGCAATGAAGGGACATTAAGACTAGAGTGTGAAAACTGAGTTTCCTTGAGAGCTGCTTGGAAGCCTGATAGTGTTTGAAGCTAGTGAGCCAAATGGAGTTGTTCTCCCACAAGAACCACTCTGCTGATCCTTCTTCAATATGCGCTTCACCAACATGCCGTGTTTCCTTGATTGAATTAGCTCCCACACCAATATTTGCGCCTAGAGCCTTTGAATTGAGGGCTATCTGAAAACGGCTTTGGTGCTGAAGTTGTCTGTGAATGTGGAGTTGGTGGCATGTGAAACCCGCATGTGGAGCATTGGTTTGTGTGGGAAGCTAACCAAGCTTCATTTCAGTCCTAGGCAATGAAGTGGACATTAAGCCTAGAGTGTGAAACTGAGTTTCCTTGAGAGCTGCTTGGAAGGCCTGATAGTGTTTGAAGCTAGTGAGCCAAATGGAGTTTTTCTCCCACAAGAACCACTCGGCTGATTCTTCTTCAATATGCGCTTCACCAACATGCAGTGTTTCTTGATTGAATTAGCTCCCACACAATATTTGCGCCTAGAGCCTTTGAATTGAGGGCTATCTGAAAACGGCTTTGGTGCTGAAGTTGTCTGTGAATGTGGAGTTGGTGGCATGTGAAACCCGCATGTGGAGCATTGGTTTGTGTGGGAAGCTAACCAAGCTTCATTCAGTCCTAGGCAATGAAGGGACATTAAGCCTAGAGTGTGAAAACTGAGTTTCCTTGAGAGCTGCTTGGAAGCCTGATAGTGTTTGAAGCTAGTGAGCCAAATGGAGTTTTTCTCCCACAAGAACCACTCGGCTGATTCTTCTTCAATATGCGCTTCACCCAACATGCAGTGTTTCCTTGATTGAATTAGCTCCCACACCAATATTTGCGCCTAGAGCCTTTGAATTGAGGGCTATCTGAAACGGCTTTGGTGCTGAAGTTGTCTGTGAATGTGGAGTTGGTGGCATGTGAACCACGCATGTGGAGCATTGGTTTGTGTCGGAAGCTCACCAAGCTTCATTTCAGTCCTAGGCACTCAAGGGACATTAGGCCTAGAGTGTGAAAACTGAGTTTCCTTGAGAGCTGCTTGGAAGCCCTGATGATGAGTGAAGTTAGTGAGCCAAATGGAGTTTTTCTCCCACAAGTACCACTTGACTGATTCTTCTTCAATATGTGCTTCAGCAACATGCAGTTTTCCTTGATTGAATTAGCTCTCACACCAATATTTGCGCCTAGAGCCTTTGTATTGAGGGCTATCTGAAAAAGGCTTTGGCGCTGAAGTTGTCTGTGAATGTGGAGTTGGTGGCATGTTGAAACCCGCATGTGGAGCATTGGTTTTTTGTGGGATGCTCTACCAGCTTCATTCCTAGATAATACACTCAAAGGGCATTAAGCTAGAGTGTGAAAACTGAGTTTCCTTGAGAGCTGCTTGGAAACCTGAGGGTGTGTGAAGTTAGTGAGCAGATGGAGTTGTTCTCCCACAAGACCACTCGGCTGATTCTTCTTCAATATGCGCTTCACCAACATGCAGTGTTTCCTTGATTGAATTAGCTCTCACACCAATATTTACGCCTATAGCCTTTGTATTGAGGGTTATCTGAAAACGGCTTGGCGCTGAAGTTGTCTGTGAATGTGGAGTTGGTGGCATGTGAAACCCACATGTGGAGCATTGGTTTGTGTGGGATGCTCTACCAGGTTCTTTCCTAGATAATGCACTCAAATGGCATTAAGCCTAGAGTGTGAAAACTGAGTTCCTTGAGAGCTGCCTGGAAGCCTGATGGTGTGTGAAGTTAGTGAGCCAAATGGAGTTGTTCTCCCACAAGAACCACTCGGCTGATTCTCTTCAATATGGGCTTCACCAGCATGAAGTTTTTCAGTGATTGAATCAGCTCTCACACCAATATTTGCGCCTAGATCCTTTGTATTTGAGGGCTATCTGAAACGGCTTTGGCGCTGAAGTTGTGTGTGAATGTGAGTTGGTGGCATGTGAGACCCGCATGTGGAGCATTGGTTTGTGTGGGAAGCTCACCAAGCTTCATTTCAGTCCTAGAAATCAAAGGGCATTAAGCCTAGAGTGTGAGAACTGAGTTTCCTTGAGAGCTGCTTGGAAGCCTGATGGTGTGTGAAGTTAGTGAGCCAAATGGAGTTGTTCTCCCACAAGAACCACTCGGCTGATTCTTCTTCAATATGCGCTTCACCAACATGCAGTGATTCCTTGATTGAATTAGCTCTCACACCAATACTTGCGCCTAGAGCCTTTGTATTGAGGGCTATCTGAAAATGGCTTTGGCGCTGAAGTTGTGTGTGAATGTGGAGTTGGTGGCTTGTGAAACCCGCATGTGGAGCATTGGTTTGTGTGGGAAGCTCACCAAGGCTCATTTCCGTCTTAGGCACTCAAAGGGCATTAAGACTAGAGTGTGAAAACTGAGTTTCCTTGAGAGCTGCTTGGAAGCCTGATGGTGTTTGAAGTTAGTGAGCCAAATGGAGTTGTTCTCCCACAAGAACCACTCGGCTGATTCTTCTTCAATATGCGCTTCACCAACATGCAGTGTTTCCTTGATTGAATTAGCTCTCACACCAATACTTGCGCCTAGAGCCTTTGTATTGAGGACTATCTGAAAACGGCTTTGGCGCTGAAGTTTTGTGTGAATGTGGAGTTGGTGGAATGTGAAACCGCATGTGGAGCATTGGTTTGTGTGGGAAGCTCACCAAAGCTTCATTTCTGTCCTAGATAATGCACTCAAAGGGCATTAAGCCTAGAGTGTGAAAACTGAGTTTCCTTGAGAGCTGCTTGAAGCCTGATGGTGTGTGAAGTTACTGAGCCAAATGGAGTGATCCTCACAAGGACCACTCGGCTGATTCTTCTTCATATGTGCTTCAACAACATGCAGTGTTTCCTTGATTGAATAGGCTCTCACACCAATACTTGCGCCTAGAACCTTTGCATTGAGGGCCATCTGAAAACGGCTTTGGCTAGGAAGTTGTCTGTGAATGTGGAGTTGGTGGCATGTGAAACCCGCATGTGGAGCATTGGTTTGTGTGGGAAGCTCACCAAGCTTCATTTCAGTCCTAGGCACTCAAAGGGCATTAAGCCTAGAGTGTGAAAGCTGAGTTTCCTTGAGAGCTGCTTGGAAGCCTGATGGTGTGTGAAGTTAGTGAGCCAAATGGAGTTGTTCTCCCACAAGAACCACTTGACAGATTCTTCTCAATATGCGCTTCACCAACATGCATTGTTTCCTTGATTGAATTAGCTCTCACACCAATATTTGCGCCTAGAGCCTTTGTATTGAGGGCTACCTGAAAAAGGCTTTGGCTAGGGAGTTCTGTGAATGTGGATTTGGTGGCATGTGAAACCCGCATGTGGAGCATTGGTTTGTGTGGGAAGCTCACCAAGCTTCATTTCAGTCCTAGATAATGCACTCAAAGGGCATTAAGGATGGAGTGTGAAAACTGAGTTTCCTTGAGAGCTGCTTGGAAGCCTGATGGTGTGTGAAGTTAGTGAGCCAAATGGAGTTGTTCTCCCACAAGAACCACTCGGCTGATTCTTCTTCAATATGTGCTTCACCAACATGCAGTGTTTCCTTGATTGAATTAGCTCTCACACCAATATTTGAGCCTAGAGCCTTTGTATTGAGGGCTATCTGAAAACGGCTTTGGCTAGGAAGTTGTCTGTGAATGCGGAGTTGGTGGCATGTGAAACCCGCATGTGGAGCATTGGTTTGTGTGGGAAGCTCACCAAGCTTCATTTCAGTCCTAGGTACTCAAAGGGCATTAAGCCTAGAGTGTGAAAACTGAGTTTCCTTGAGAGCTGCTTGGAAGCCTGATGGTGTGTGAAGTTAGTGAGCCAAATGGAGTTGTTCTCCCACAAGAACCACTTGACAGATTCTTCTTCAATATGCGCTTCACCAACATGCAGTGTTTCCTTGATTGAATTAGCTCTCACACCAATATTTGCGCCTAGAGCCTTTGTATTGAGGGCTACCTGAAAACGGCTTTGGCTAGGGAGTTCTGTGAATGTGGAGTTGGTGGCATGTGAAACCCGCATGTGGAGCATTGGTTTGTGTGGGAAGCTCACCAAGCTTCATTTCAGTCCTAGATAATGCAGTCAAAGGGCATTAAGCCTAGAGTGTGAAAACTGAGATTCCTTGAGAGCTGCTTGGAAGCCTGATGGTGTGTGAAGTTAGTGAGCCAAATGGAGTTGTTCTCCCACAAGAACCACTCATCTTATTCTTCTTCAATATGCGCTTCACCAACATGCAGTGTTTCCTTGATTGAATTAGCTCTCACACCAATAATTGCGCCTTGAGCCTTTGTATTGAGGGCTATCTGAAAACGGCTTTGGCGCTGAAGTTTTGTGTGAATGTGGAGTTGGTGGCATGTGAAACCCGCATGTTGAGCAATGGTTTGTGTGGGAAGCTCACCAAGCTTCATTTCAGTCCTAGGTAATGCACTCAAAGGGCATTAAGCCTAGAGTGTGAAAACTGAGTTTCCTTGAGAGCTGCTTGGAAGCCTGATGGTGTGTGAAGTTAGTGAGCCAAATGGAGTTGATCCCCCACAAGAACCACTCGGCTGATTCTTCTTCAATATGCGCTTCACCAACATGCAGTGTTTCCTTGATTGAATTAGCTCTCACACTAATACTTGCGCCTAGAGCCTTTGCATTGAGGGCCATCTGAAAACGGCTTTGGCTAGGAAGTTGTCTGTGAATGTGGAGTTGGTGGCATGTGAAACCCACATGTGGAGCATTGGTTTGTGTGGGATGCTCTACCAGGTTCATTCCTAGATAATGCAGTCAAAGGGCATTAAGCCTAGAGTGTGAAAACTGAGTTATATTGAGAGCTGCTTGGAAGCCTGATGGTGTGTGTAGTTAGTGAGCCAAATGGAGTTGTTCTCCCACAAGAACCACTCGTCTGATTCTTCTTCAATATTTGCTTCACCAGCATGAAGTGTTTCCGTGATTGAATCAGCTCTCACACCAATATTTGTGCCTAGAGCCTTTGTATTGAGGGCTATCTGAAAACGGCCTTAGCTAGGGAGTTGTCTTTGAATGTGGAGTTGGTGGCATGTCAAACCCGCAAGTGGAGCATTGGTTTGTGTGGGAAGCTCACCAAGCTTCATTTCATGCCTAGATAATGCGCTCAGAGGGCATTAAGCCTAGAGTGTGAAAACTGAGTTTCCTTGAGAGCTGCTTGGAAGCCTGATGGTGTGTGAAGTTAATGAGCCAAATGGAGTTGTTCTCCCACAAGAACCACTCGGCTGATTCTTCTTCAATATGTGCTTCACCAACATGCAGTGTTTCCTTGATTGAATTAGCTCTCACACCAATATATGGGCCTAGGGCCTTTGTATTGAGGGCTATCTGAAAACGGCTTTGGCGCTGAAGTTGTCTGTGAATGTTGAGTTGGTGTCATGTGAAACCCGCATGTGAAGCATTGGTTTGTGTGGGAAGCTCACCAAGCTTCATTTCAGTTCTAGGTACTCAAAGGGCATTAAGCCTAGAGTGTGAAAACTGAGTTTCCTTGAGAGCTGCTTGGAAGCCTGATGGTGTGTGAAGTTAGTGAGCCAAATGGAGTTGTTCTCCCACAAGAACCACTCGGCTGATTCTTCTTCAATATGCGCTTCAACAACATGCAGTGTTTCCTTGATTGAATTAGCTCCCACACCAATATTTGAGCCTAGAGCCTTTGAATTGAGGGCTATCTGAAAACGGCTTTGGCGCTGAAGTTGTGTGTGAATGCGGAGTTGGTGGCATGTGAAACCCGAATATGGAGCATTCGTTTGTGTGGGAAGCTCACCAAGCTTCATTTCAGTCCTAGGCACTCAAATGGCATTAAGCCTAGAGTGTGAAAACTGAGATTCCTTGAGAGCTGCTTGGAAGCCTGATGGTGTGTGACGTTAGTGAGCCAAATGGAGTTGTTCTCCCACAAGAACCACTCGGCTGATTCTTCTTCAATATGCCCTTCACCAACATGCAGTGTTTCCTTGATTGAATTAGCTCTAACACCAATATTTGCGCCTAGAGCCTTTGTATTGAGGGCTATCTGAAAACGGCTTTGGCGCTGAAGTTGTGTGTGAATGTGGAGTTGGTGGCATGTGAAACCCGCATGTGGAGCATTGGTTTGTGTGGGATGCTCTACCAGGTTCATTCCTAGATAATGCTGTCAAAGGGCATTAAGCCTAGAGTGTGAAAACTGAGTTTCCTTGAGAGCTGCTTGGAAGCCTGATGGTGTGTGAAGTTAGTGAGCCAAATGGAGTTGTTCTCCCACAAGAACCACTCGGCTGATTCTTCTTCAATATGTGCTTCACCAACATGCAGTGTTTCCCTTGATTGAATTAGCTCTCACACCAATATTTGAGCCTAGAGCCTTTGTATTGAGGGTTATCTGAAAACGGCTTTGGCGCTGAAGTTGTGTGTGAATGTGGAGTTGGTGGCATGTGAAACCCGCATGTGGAGCATTGGTTTGTGTGGGAAGCTCAGCAAGCTTCATTTCAGTCCTAGGCACTCAAAGGGCATTAAGCCTAGAGTGTGAAAACTAAGTTTCCTTGAGAGCTGCTTGGAAGCCTGATGATGAGTGAAGTTAGTGAGCCAAATGGAGTTGTTCTCCCACAAGAACCACTCGGCTGATTCTTCTTCAATATGCGCTTCACCAACATGCTGTTTTTCCTTGATTGAATTAGCTCTCACACCAATACATGTGCCTAGAGCCTTTGTATTGTGGGCTATCTGAAAACGGCTTTGGCGCTGAAGTTGTGTGTGAATGTGGAGTTGGTGGCATGTGAAACCCGCATGTGGAGCATTGGTTTGTGTGGGATGCTCTACCAGGTTCATTCCTAGATAATGCACTCAAAGGGCATTAAGCCTAGAGTGTGAAAACTGAGTTTCCTTGAGATCCGCTTGGAAGCCTGATGGTGTGTGACGTTAGTGAGCCAAATGGAGTTGTTCTCCCACAAGAACCACTTGACTGATTCTTCTTCAATATGCGCTTCACCAACATGCAGTGTTTCCTTGATCGAATTAGCTCTCACACCAATATTTGAGCCTAGAGCCTTTGTATTGAGGGCTATCTGAAAACGGCTTTGGCTAGGGAGTTGTCTGTGAATGAGGAGTTGGTGGCATGTGAAACCCGCATGTGGAGCATTGGTTTGTGTGATAAGCTCACCAAGCTTCATTTCAGTCCTAGGCACTCAAAGGGCATTAAGCCTAGAGTGTGAAAACTGAGTTTCCTTGAGAGCTGCTTGGAAGCCTGATGGTGTGTGAACTTAGTGAGCCAAATGGAGTTGTTCTCCAACAAGAACGACTCTGCTGATTCTTCTTCAATATGCGCTTCACCAACATGCAGTGTTTCCTTGATTGAATTAGCTCTCACACAAATACTTGAGCCTAGAATCTTTGAATTGAGGGCTATCTGAAAACGGCTTTGGCGCTGAAGTTGTCTGTGAATGTGGAGTTGATGGCATGTGAAACCCGCATGTGGAGCATTGGTTTGTGTGGGAAGCTCACGAAGGTTCATTGCTAGATAATGCACTCTAATGTCATTAAGCCTAGAGTGTGAAAACTGAGTTTTCTTGAGAGCTGCTTGGAAGCCTGATGGTGTGTGAAGTTAGTGAGCCAAATGGAGTTGTTCTCCCACAAGAACCACTTGACAGATTCTTCTTCAATATGTGCTTCACCAACATGCAATGTTTCCTGGATTGAATTAGCTCTCACACCAATATTTACACCAAGAGCCTTTGTATTGAGGGCTATCTGAAAACGGCTTTGGCTAGGGAGTTGTCTGTGAATGAGGAGTTGGTGGCATGTGAAACCCGCATGTTGGAGCATTGGTTTGTGTGATAAGCTCACCAAGCTTCATTTCAGTCCTAGGCACTCAAAGGGCATTAAGCCTAGAGTGTGAAAACTGAGTTTCCTTGAGCTGCTTGGAAGCCTGATGGTGTGTGAAGTTAGTGAGCCAAATGGAGTTTCTCACACAAGAACGACTCTATCTGCTGATTCTCTTCAATATGCGCTTCACCAACATGCAGTGTTTCCTTGATTGAATTAGCTCTCACACAAATACTTCGCCTAGAGCCTTTGAGTAACTGAAAACGGCTTTGGCTAGGAGTTGTCTGTGAATGTGGAGTTGGTGGCATGTGAAACCCGCATGTGGAGTATTGGTTTGTGTGGGAAGCTCACCAAGTTTCATTTCAGTCCTAGATAATGCATCAGAGGGCATTAAGCCTAGAGTGTGAAAACTGAGTTTCCTTGAGAGCTGCTTGGAAGCCTGATGGTGTGTGAAGTTAGTGAGCCAAATGGAGTTGTTCTCCCACAAGAACCACTCGGCTGATTCTTCTTCAATATGCGCTTCACCAACATGCAGTGTTTCCTTGATTGAATTAGCTCTCACACCAATATTTGAGCCTAGAGCCTTTGTATTGAGGGCTATCTGAAAACGGCTTTGGCGCTGAAGTTGTCTGTGAATGTGGAGTTGGTGGCATGTGAAACCCGCATGTGGAGCATTGGTTTGTGTGGGAAGCTCACCAAGCTTCATTTCAGTCCTAGGCACTCAAAGGGCATTAAGCCTAGAGTGTGAAAGCTGAGTTTCCTTGAGAGCTGCTTGGAAGCCTGATGGTGTGTGAAGTTAGTGAGCCAAATGGAGTTGTTCTCCCACAAGAACCACTTGACAGATTCTTCTTCAATATGCGCTTCACCAACATGCAGTGTTTCCTTGTTTGAATTAGCTCTCACACCAATATTTGCGCCTAGAGCCTTTGTATTGAGGGCTACCTGAAAACGGCTTTGGCTAGGGAGTTCTGTGAATGTGGAGTTGGTGGCATGTGAAACCCGCATGTGGAGCATTGGTTTGTGTGGGAAGCTCACCAAGCTTCATTTCAGTCCTAGATAATGCAGTCAAAGGGCATTAAGCCTAGAGTGTGAAAACTGAGTTTCCTTGAGAGCTGCTTGGAAGCCTGATGGTGTGTGAAGTTAGTGAGCCAAATGGAGTTGTTCTCCCACAAGAACCACTCGGCTGATTCTTCTTCAATATGCGCTTCACCAACATGCAGTGTTTCCTTGATTGAATTAGCTCTCACACCAATAATTGCGCCTATAGCCTTAGTATTGAGGGCTATCTGAAAACGGCTTTGGCGCTGAAGTTTTGTGTGAATGTGGAGTTGGTGGCATGTGAAACCCGCATGTTGAGCAATGGTTTGTGTGGGAAGCTCACCAAGCTTCATTTCAGTCCTAGGTAATGCACTCAAAGGGCATTAAGCCTAGAGTGTGAAAACTGAGTTTCCTTGAGAGCTGCTTGGAAGCCTGATGGTGTGTGAAGTTAGTGAGCCAAATGGAGTTGATCCCCCACAAGAACCACTCCCCCTGATTCTTCTTCAATATGCGCTTCACCAACATGCAGTGTTTCCTTGATTGAATTAGCTCTCACACCAATACTTGCGCCTGGAGCCTTTGCATTGAGGGCCATCTGAAAACGGCTTTGGCTAGGAAGTTGTCTGTGAATGTGGAGTTGGTGTCATGTGAAACCCGCATGTGGAGCATTGGTTTGTGTGGGATGCTCTACCAGGTTCATTCCTAGATAATGCAGTCAAAGGGCATTAAGCCTAGAGTGTGAAAACTGAGTTATATTGAGAGCTGCTTGTAAGCCTGATGGTGTGTGTAGTTAGTGAGCCAAATGGAGTTATTCTCCCACAAAAACCACTCGTCTGATTCTTCTTCAATATTTGCTTCACCAGCATGAAGTGTTTCCGTGATTGAATCAGCTCTCACACCAATATTTGTGCCTAGAGCCTTTGTATTGAAGGCTATCTGAAAACGGCCTTGGCTAGGTAGTTGTCTTTGAATGTGGAGTTGGTGGCATGTGAAACCCGCATGTGGAGCATTGGTTTGTGTGGGATGCTCTACCAGGTTCATTCCTAGATAATGCAGTCAAAGGGCATTAAGCCTAGAGTGTGAAAACTGAGTTTCCTTGAGAGCTGCTTGGAAGCCTGATGGTGTGTGAAGTTAGTGAGCCAAATGGAGTTGTTCTCCCACAAGAACCACTCGGCTGATTCTTCTTCAATATGCGCTTCACCAACATGCAGTGTTTCCTTGATCGAATTAGCTCTCACACAAATACTTGAGCCTAGAACCTTTGAATTGAGGGCTATCTGAAAACGGCTTTGGCGCTGAAGTTGTCTGTGAATGTGGAGTTGATGGCATGTGAAACCCGCATGTGGAGCATTGGTTTGTGTGGGAAGCTCACGAAGGTTCATTGCTAGATAATGCACTCAAATGGCATTAAGCCTAGAGTGTGAAAACTGAGTTTCCTTGAGAGCTGCTTGGAAGCCTGATGGTGTGTGAAGTTAGTGAGCCAAATGGAGTTGTTCTCCCACAAGAACTACTCGGCTGATTCTTCTTCAATATGCGCTTCACCAACATGCAATGTTTCCTTGATTGAATTAGCTCTCACACCAATATTTACACCAAGAGCCTTTGTATTGAGGGCTATCTGAAAACGGCTTTAGCGCTGAATTTGCCTCTGAATGTGGAGTTGGTGGCATGTGAAACCCGCATGTGGAGCATTGGTTTGTGTGATAAGCTCACCAAGCTTCATTTCAGTCCTAGGCACTCAAAGGGCATTAAGCCTAGAGTGTGAAAACTGAGTTTCCTTGAGAGCTGCTTGGAAGCCTGATGGTGTGTGAAGTTAGTGAGCCAAATGGAGTTGTTCTCCCACAAGAACCACTCTGCTGATTCTTCTTCAAATGCGCTTCACCAACATGCAGTGTTTCCTTGATTGAATTAGCTCTCACACCAATATTTGCGCCTAGAGCCTTTGTATTGAGGGCTATCTGAAAACGGCTTTGGCTAGGAAGTTGTGTGTGAATGTGGAGTTGGTGGCATGTGAAACCCGCATGTGGAGCATTGGTTTGTGTGGAAAGCTCACCAAGCTTCATTTCAGTCCTAGATTATGCATTCAAAGGGCATTAAGCCTAGAGTGTGAAAATTGAGTTTCCTTGAGAGCTGCTTGGAAGCCTGATGGTGTGTGAAGTTAATGAGTCAAATGGAGTTGTTCTCCCACAAGAACCACTCTGCTGATTCTTCTTCAGTATGCGCTTCACCAACATGCAGTGTTTCCTTGATTGAATTATTTTTCACACCAATATTTGCGCCTAGAGCCTTTGTATTGAGGGCTATCTGAAAATGGCTTTTGCGCTGAAGTGTGTGTGAATGTGGAGTTGGTGGCATGTGAAACCCGCATGTGGAGCATTGGTTTGTGTGGGAAGCTCACCAAGGTTCCTTTCAGTCCTAGGCACTCAATGGGTATTAAGCCTACAGTGTCAAAACTCAGTTTCCTTGAGAGCTGCTTGGAAGCCTGATGGTGTGTGACGTTAGTGAGTCAAATGGAGTTATTCTCCCACAAGAACCACTCGGCTGGTTCTTCTTCAATATGCGCTTCACCAACATGCAGTGTTTCCTTGATTGAATTAGCTCTCACACCAATATTTGCGCCTAGAGCCTTTGTATTGAGGGCTATCTGAAAACGGCTTTGGCGCTGAAGTTGTGTGTGAATGTGGAGTTGGTGGCATGTGAAACCCGCATGTGAAGCATTGGTTTGTGTGGGAAGCTCACCAAGCTTCATTTCAGTCCTAGGCACTCAAAGGGAATTAAGCCTAGAGTGTGAAAACTGAGTTTCCTTGAGAGCTGCTTGGAAGCCCGATGGTGTGTGAAGTTAGTGAGTCAAATGGAGTTGTTCTCCCACAAGAACCACTCGGCTGATGCTTCTTCAATATGCCCTTCAGCAACATGCAGTGTTTCCTTGATTGAATTAGCTCTCACACCAACATTTGGGCCTAGAGCCTTTGTATTGAGGGCTATCTGAAAACGGCTTTGGCGCTGAAGTTGTGTGTGAATGTGGAGTTGGTGGCATGTGAAACCTGCATGTGTAGCATTCGTTTGTGTGGGATGCTCTACCAGGTTCATTCCTCGATAATACATTCAAAGGGCATTAAGCCTAGAGTGTGAAAACTGAGTTTCCTTGAGAGCTGCTTGGAAGCCTGATGGTGTGTGTATTTAGTGAGCCAAATGGAGTTGTTCTCCCACAAGAACCACTCGACTGATTCTTCTTCAGTATGCTGTTCACCAACATGCAGTGTTTCCTTGATTGAATTAGCTCTCACACAAATATTTGAGCCTAGAGCCTTTGTATTGAGGGCTATCTGAAAACGGCTTTGGCTAGGGAGTTGTCAGTGAATGTGGAGTTTGTGGCATGTGAAACCCGCGTGTGGAGCATTGGTTTGTGTTGGAAGCTCACCAAGCTTAATTTCAGTCCTAGGCACTCAAAGGGCATTAAGCCTAGAGTGTGAAAGCTGAGTTTCCTTGAGAGCTGCTTGGAAGCCTGATGGTGTGTGAAGTTAGTGAGCCAAATGGAGTTGTTCTCCCACAAGAACCACTTGGCTGATTCTTCTTCAATATGCGCTTCACCAACATGCAGTGTTTCCTTGATTGAATTAGCTCTCACACCAATATTTGCGCCTAGAGCCTTTGCATTGAGGGCTATCTGAAAACGGCTTTGGCGCTGAAGTTGTGTGTGAATGTGGAGTTGGTGGCATGTGAAACCCGCATGTGGAGCATTGGTTTGTGTGGGATGCTCTACGAGGTTCATTCCTAGATAATGCACTCAAAGGGCATTAAGCCTAGAGTGTGAAAACTGAGTTTCCTTGAGATCCGCTTGGAAGCCTGATGGTGTGTGAAGTTAGTGAGCCAAATGGAGTTGTTCTCCCACAAGAACCACTCGGCTGATTCTTCTTCAATATGTGCTTCACCAGCATGCAGTGTTTCCTTCATTGAATTAGCTCTCACACCAATATTTGCGCCTACAGCCTTTGTATTCAGGGCTATCTGAAAACGGCTTTGGCGCTGAAGTTGTCTGTGAATGTAGAGTTGGTGGCATGTGAAACCCGCATGTGGAGCATTGGTTTGTATGGGAAGCTCACCAAGCTTCATTTCAGTCCTAGATAATGCAGTCAGAGGGCATTAAGCCTAGAGTGTGAAAACTGAGTATCCTTGAGAGCTGCTTGGAAGTCTGATGGTGTGTGAAGTTAGTGAGCCAAATGGAGTTGTTCTCAAACAAGAACGACTCGGCTGATTCTTCTTCAATATGCGCTTCACCAGCATGAAGTGTTTCCTTGATTGAATCAGCTCTCACACCAATATTTGCGCCTAGAGCCTTTGTATTGAGGGCTATCTGAAAACGGCTTTGGCGCTGAAGTTGTCTGTGAATGTGGAGTTGGTGGCATGTGAAACCCGCATGTGGAGCATTGGTTTGTGTGGGATGCTCTACCAGGTTCATTCCTAGATAATGCAGTCAAAGGGCATTAAGCCTAGAGTGTGAAAACTGAGTTTCCTTGAGAGCTGCTTGGAAGCGTGATGGTGTGTGAAGTTAGTGAGCCAAATGGAGTTGTTCTCCCACAAGAACTACTCCCCTGATTCTTCTTCCATATGCGCTTCACCAACATGCAGTGTTTCCTTGATTGAATTAGCTCTCACACCAATATTTGCGCCTAGAGCCTTTGTATTGAGGGCTATCTGAAAACGGCTGTGGCGCTGAAGTTGCGTGTGAATGTGGAGTTGGTGGCATGTGAAACCCGCATGTGGAGCATTGGTTTGTGTGATAAGCTCACCAAGCTTCATTTCAGTCCTAGGCACTCAGAGGGCATAAAGCCTAGAGTGTGAAAACTGAGTTTCCTTGAGAGCTGCTTGGAAGCCTGATGGTGTGTGTAGTTAGTGAGCCAAATGGAGTTGTTCTCCCACAAGAACCACTCGGCTGATTCTTCTTCAATATGCGCTTCACCAACATGCAGTGTTTCCTTCATTGAATTAGCTCTCACACCAATATTTGCGCCTTGAGCCTTTGCATTGAGGGCTATCTGAAAACGGCTTTGACACTGAAGTTGTGTGTGAATGTGGAGTTTGTGGCAAGTGAAACCCGCATGTGGAGCATTCGTTTGTGTGGGATGCTCTACCAGGTTCATTCCTAGATAATGCAGTCAAAGTGCATTAAGCCTAGAGTGTGAAAACTGAGTTTCCTTGAGAGCTGCTTGGAAGCCTGATGGTGTGTGACGTTAGTGAGCCAAATGGAGTTGTTCTCCCAAAAGAACCACTCGGCTGATTCTTCTTCAATATGGGCTTCACCAGCATGAAGTGTTTCCTTGATTGAATCAGCTCTCACACCAATATTTGCGCCTAGAGCCTTTGTATTGAGGGCTATCTGAAAACGGCTTTGGCGCTGAAGTTGTCTGTGAATGTGGAGTTGGTGGCATGTGAAACCCGCATGTGGAGCATTGGTTTGTGTGGGATGCTCTACCAGCTTCATTCCTAGATAATGCAAAGGGCATTAAGCCTAGAGTGTGAAAACTGAGATTCCTTGAGAGCTGCTTGGAAGCCTGATGATGTGTGACGTTAGTGAGCCAAATGGAGTTGTTCTCCCACAAGAACCACTCCCCTGATTCTTCTTCAATATGCACTTCAACAACATGCAGTGTTTCCTTGATTGAATTAGCTCTCACACTAATATTTGCACCTAGAGCCTTTGTATTGAGGGCTATCTGAAAACGGCTTTGGCGCTGAAGTTGTCTGTGAATGTGGAGTTGGTGGCATGTGAAACCCGCATGTGGAGCCTTGGTTTGTGTGGGATGCTCTACCAGGTTCATTCCTAGATAATGCAGTCAAAGGGCATTAAGCCTAGAGTGTGAAAACTGAGTTTCCTTGAGAGCTGCTTGGAAGCCTGATGGTGTGTGAAGTTAGTGAGCCAAATGGAGTTGTTCTCCCACAAGAACCACTCTGCTGATTCTTCTTCAGTATGCGCTTCACCAACATGCAGTGTTTCCTTGATTGAATTATTTTTCACACCAATATTTGCGCCTAGAGCCTTTGTATTGAGGGCTATCTGAAAACGGCTTTTGCGCTGAAGTGTGTGTGAATGTGGAGTTGGTGGCATGTGAAACCCGCATGTGGAGCATTGGTTTGTGTGGGAAGCTCACCAAGGTTCCTTTCAGTCCTAGGCACTCAATGGGTATTAAGCCTACAGTGTCAAAACTCAGTTTCCTTGAGAGCTGCTTGGAAGCCTGATGGTGTGTGACGTTAGTGAGTCAAATGGAGTTATTCTCCCACAAGAACCACTCGGCTGGTTCTTCTTCAATATGCGCTTCACCAACATGCAGTGTTTCCTTGATTGAATTAGCTCTCACACCAATATTTGCGCCTAGAGCCTTTGTATTGAGGGCTATCAGAAAACGGCTTTGGCGCTGAAGTTGTGTGTGAATGTGGAGTTGGTGGCATGTGAAACCCGCATGTGGAGCATTGGTTTGTGTGATAAGCTCACCAAGCTTCATTTCAGTCCTAGGCACTCAGAGGGCATAAAGCCTAGAGTGTGAAAACTGAGTTTCCTTGAGAGCTGCTTGGAAGCCTGATGGTGTGTGAAGTTAGTGAGCCAAATGGAGTTGTTCTCCCACAAGAACCACTCGGCTGATTCTTCTTCAATATGCGCTTCACCAACATGCAGTGTTTCCTTCATTGAATTAGCTCTCACACCAATATTTGCGCCTTGAGCCTTTGCATTGAGGGCTATCTGAAAACGGCTTTGACACTGAAGTTGTGTGTGAATGTGGAGTTGGTGGCAAGTGAAACCCGCATGTGGAGCATTCGTTTGTGTGGGATGCTCTACCAGGTTCATTCCTAGATAATGCAGTCAAAGTGCATTAAGCCTAGAGTGTGAAAACTGAGTTTCCTTGAGAGCTGCTTGGAAGCCTGATGGTGTGTGACGTTAGTGAGCCAAATGGAGTTGTTCTCCCAAAAGAACCACTCGGCTGATTCTTCTTCAATATGGGCTTCACCAGCATGAAGTGTTTCCTTGATTGAATCAGCTCTCACACCAATATTTGCGCCTAGAGCCTTTGTATTGAGGGCTATCTGAAAACGGCTTTGGCGCTGAAGTTGTCTGTGAATGTGGAGTTGGTGGCATGTGAAACCCGCATGTGGAGCATTGGTTTGTGTGGGATGCTCTACCAGCTTCATTCCTAGATAATGCAAAGGGCATTAAGCCTAGAGTGTGAAAACTGAGTTTCCTTGAGAGCTGCTTGGAAGCCTGATGATGTGTGACGTTAGTGAGCCAAATGGAGTTGTTCTCCCACAAGAACCACTCCCCTGATTCTTCTTCAATATGCACTTCAACAACATGCAGTGTTTCCTTGATTGAATTAGCTCTCACACTAATATTTGCACCTAGAGCCTTTGTATTGAGGGCTATCTGAAAACGGCTTTGGCGCTGAAGTTGTCTGTGAATGTGGAGTTGGTGGCATGTGAAACCCGCATGTGGAGCCTTGGTTTGTGTGGGATGCTCTACCAGGTTCATTCCTAGATAATGCAGTCAAAGGGCATTAAGCCTAGAGTGTGAAAACTGAGTTTCCTTGAGAGCTGCTTGGAAGCCTGATGGTGTGTGAAGTTAGTGAGCCAAATGGAGTTGTTCTCCCAAAAGAGCCACTCGGCTGATTCTTCTTCAATATGCGCTTCACCAACATGATTTGTTTCCTTGATTGAATTAGCTCTCACACTAATATTTGGGCCTAGAGCCTTTGTATTGAGGGCTAACTGAAAACGGCTTTGGCGCTGAAGTTGTCTCTGACTGTGGAGTTGGTGGCATGTGAAACCCGCATGTGGAGCATTGGTTTGTGTGGGAAGCTAACTAAGCTTCATTTCAGTCCTAGATAATGCAGTCAAAGGGCATTAAGCCTAGAGTGTGAAAACTGAGTTTCCTTGAGAGCTGCTTGGAAGCCTGATGGTGTGTGAAGTTAGTGAGCCAAATGGAGTTGTTCTCCCACAAGAACCACTCTGCTGATTCTTCTTCAGTATGCGCTTCACCAACATGCAGTGTTTCCTTGATTGAATTATTTTTCACACCAATATTTGCGCCTAGAGCCTTTGTATTGAGGGCTATCTGAAAACGGCTTTTGCGCTGAAGTGTGTGTGAATGTGGAGTTGGTGGCATGTGAAACCCGCATGTGGAGCATTGGTTTGTGTGGGAAGCTCACCAAGGTTCCTTTCAGTCCTAGGCACTCAATGGGTATTAAGCCTACAGTGTCAAAACTCAGTTTCCTTGAGAGCTGCTTGGAAGCCTGATGGTGTGTGACGTTAGTGAGTCAAATGGAGTTATTCTCCCACAAGAACCACTCGGCTGGTTCTTCTTCAATATGCGCTTCACCAACATGCAGTGTTTCCTTGATTGAATTAGCTCTCACACCAATATTTGCGCCTAGAGCCTTTGTATTGAGGGCTATCAGAAAACGGCTTTGGCGCTGAAGTTGTGTGTGAATGTGGAGTTGGTGGCATGTGAAACCCGCATGTGGAGCATTGGTTTGTGTGGGAAGCTCACCAAGCTTCATTTCAGTCCTAGGTACTCAAAGGGCATTAAGCCTAGAGTGTGAAAACTCAGTTTCGTTGAAAGCTGCTTGGAAGCCTGATGGTGTGTGACGTTAGTGAGAAAAATGGAGTTGTTCTCCCACAAGAACCACTTGAATGATTGTTCTTCAATATGCGCTTCACCAACATTCAGTGTTTCCTTGATTGAATTAGCTCTCACACCAATATTTGCGCATAGAGGCTTTGTATTGAGGGCTATCTGAAAACGGCTGTGGCTCTGAATTTGCCTCTGAATGTGGAGTTGGTGGCATGTGAAACCCGCATGTGGAGCATTGGTTTGTGTGGGAAGCTCTACCAGGTTTATTCCTAGATAATGCACTCAAAGGGCATTAAGCCTAGAGTGTGAAAACTGAGTTTCCTTGAGAGCTGCTTGGAAGCCTGATGGTGTGTGAAGTTAGTGAGCCAAATGGAGTTGATCCCCCACAAGAACCACTCGGCTGATTCTTCTTCAATATGCGCTTCACCAACATGCAGTGTTTCCTTGATTGAATTAGCTCTCACACCAATACTTGCGCCTAGAGCCTTTGCATTGAGGGCCATCTGAAAACGGCTTTGGCTAGGAAGTTGTCTGTGAATGTGGAGTTGGTGGCATGTGAAACCCGCATGTGGAGCATTGGTTTGTGTGGGATGCTCTACCAGGTTCATTCCTAGATAATGCAGTCAAAGAGCATTAAGCCTAGAGTGTGAAAACTGAGTTATATTGAGAGCTGCTTGGAAGCATGATGGTGTGTGTAGTTAGTGAGCCAAATGGAGTTATTCTCCCACAAGAACCACTCGTCTGATTCTTCTTCAATATTTGCTTCACCAGCATGAAGTGTTTCCGTGATTGAATCAGCTCTCACACCAATATTTGTGCCTAGAGCCTTTGTATTGAGGGCTATCTGAAAACGGCCTTGGCTAGGTAGTTGTCTTTGAATGTGGAGTTGGTGGCATGTCAAACCCGCATGTGGAGCATTGGTTTGTGTGGGAAGCTCACCAAGCTTCATTTCAGTCCTAGATAATGCGCTCAAAGGGCATTAAGCCTAGAGTGTGAAAACTGAGTTTCCTTGAGAGCTGCTTGGAAGCCTGATGGTGTGTGAAGTTAATGAGTCAAATGGAGTTGTTCTCCCACAAGAACCACTCTGCTGATTCTTCTTCAGTATGCGCTTCACCAACATGCAGTGTTTCCTTGATTGAATTATTTTTCACACCAATATTTGCGCCTAGAGCCTTTGTATTGAGGGCTATCTGAAAACGGCTTTTGCGCTGAAGTGTGTGTGAATGTGGAGTTGGTGGCATGTGAAACCCGCATGTGGAGCATTGGTTTGTGTGGGAAGCTCACCAAGGTTCCTTTCAGTCCTAGGCACTCAATGGGTATTAAGCCTACAGTGTCAAAACTCAGTTTCCTTGAGAGCTGCTTGGAAGCCTGATGGTGTGTGACGTTAGTGAGTCAAATGGAGTTATTCTCCCACAAGAACCACTCGGCTGGTTCTTCTTCAATATCTGCTTCAACAACATGCAGTGTTTCCTTGATTGAATTAGCTCTCACACCAATATTTGCGCCTAGAGCCTTTGTATTGAGGGCTATCTGAAAACGGCTTTGGCGCTGAAGTTGTGTGTGAATGTGGAGTTGGTGGCATGTGAAACCCGCATGTGAAGCATTGGTTTGTGTGGGAAGCTCACCAAGCTTCACTTCAGTCCTAGGAAATCAAAGGACATTAAGCCTAGAGTGTGAAAACTGAGTTTCCTTGAGAGCTGCTTGGAAGCCCGATGGTGTGTGAAGTTAGTGAGCCAAATGGAGTTGTTCTCCCACAAGAACCACTCGGCTGATGCTTCTTCAATATGCCCTTCAGCAACATGCAGTGTTTCCTTGATTGAATTAGCTCTCACACCAACATTTGGGCCTAGAGCCTTTGTATTGAGGGCTATCTGAAAACGGGTTTGGCACTGAAGTTGTCTGTGAATGTGGAGTTGGTGGCATGTGAAACCTGCATGTGTAGCATTCGTTTGTGTGGGATGCTCTACCAGGTTCATTCCTCGATAATACATTCAAAGGGCATTAAGCCTAGAGTGTGAAAACTGAGTTTCCTTGAGAGCTGCTTGGAAGCCTGATGGTGTGTGAAGTTAGTGAGCCAAATGGAGTTGTTCTCCCACAAGAACCACTCGACTGATTCTTCTTCAGTATGCTCTTCACCAACATGCAGTGTTTCCTTGATTGAATTAGCACTCACACAAATATTTGAGCCTAGAGCCTTTGTATTGAGGGGTATCTCAAAACGGCTTTGGCTAGGGAGTTGTCAGTGAATATGGAGTTTGTGGCATGTGAAACCCGCGTGTGGAGCATTGGTTTGTGTTGGAAGCTCACCAAGCTTAATTTCAGTCCTAGGCACTCAAAGGGCATTAAGCCTAGAGTGTGAAAGCTGAGTTTCCTTGAGAGCTGCTTGGAAGCCTGATGGTGTGTGAAGTTAGTGAGCCAAATGGAGTTGTTCTCCCACAAGAACTACTTGGCTGATTCTTCTTCAATATGCGCTTCACCAACATGCAGTGTTTCCTTGATTGAATTAGCTCTCACACCAATATTTGAGCCTAGAGCCTTTGAATTGAGGGCTATCTGAAAACGGCTTTGGCGCTGAAGTTGTGTGTGAATGTGGAGTTGGTGGCATGTGAAACCCGCATGTGGAGCATTGGTTTGTGTGGGATGCTCTACCAGGTTCATTCCTAGATAATGCACTCAAAGGGCATTAAGCCTAGAGTGTGAAAACTGAGTTTCCTTGAGATCCGCTTGGAAGCCTGATGGTGTGTGAAGTTAGTGAGCCAAATGGAGTTGTTCTCCCACAAGAACCACTCGGCTGATTCTTCTTCAATATGTGCTTCACCAACATGCAGTGTTTCCTTCTTTGAATTAGCTCTCACACCAATATTTGCGCCTACAGTCTTTGTATTGAGGGCTATCTGAAAACGGCTTTGGCTAGGGAGTTGTCTGTGAATGTAGAGTTGGTGGCATGTGAAACCCGCATGTGGAGCATTGGTTTGTATGGGAAGCTCACCAAGCTTCATTTCAGTCCTAGATAATGCAGAGGGCATTAAGCCTAGAGTGTGAAAACTGAGTTTCCTTGAGAGCTGCTTGGAAGCCTGATGGTGTGTGAAGTTAGTGAGCCAAATGGAGTTGTTCTCAAACAAGAACGACTCGGCTGATTCTTCTTCAATATGCGCTTCACCAGCATGAAGTGTTTCCTTGATTGAATCAGCTCTCACACCAATATTTGCGCCTAGAGGCTTTGTATTGAGGGCTATCTGAAAACGGCTTTGGCACTGAAGTTGTGTGTGAATGTGGAGTTGGTGGCATGTGAAACCCGCATGTGGAGCATTGGTTTGTGTGGGATGCTCTACCAGGTTCATTCCTAGATAATGCAGTCAAAGGGCATTAAGCCTAGAGTGTGAAAACTGAGTTTCCTTGAGAGCTGCTTGGAAGCGTGATGGTGTGTGAAGTTAGTGAGCCAAATGGAGTTGTTCTCCCACAAGAACCACTCGGCTGATTCTTCTTCAATATGCGCTTCACCAACATGCAGTGTTTCCTTGATTGAATTAGCTCTCACACCAATATTTGCGCCTAGAGCCTTTGTATTGAGGGCTATCTGAAAACGGCTGTGGCGCTGAAGTTGCGTGTGAATGTGGAGTTGGTGGCATGTGAAACCCGCATGTGGAGCATTGGTTTGTGTGATAAGCTCACCAAGCTTCATTTCAGTCCTAGGCACTCAGAGGGCATAAAGCCTAGAGTGTGAAAACTGAGTTTCCTTGAGAGCTGCTTGGAAGCCTGATGGTGTGTGAAGTTAGTGAGCCAAATGGAGTTGTTCTCCCACAAGAACCACTCGGCTGATTCTTCTTCAATATGCGCTTCACCAACATGCAGTGTTTCCTTCATTGAATTAGCTCTCACACCAATACTTGCGCCTAGAGCCTTTGCATTGAGGGCTATCTGAAAACGGCTTTGACACTGAAGTTGTGTGTGAATGTGGAGTTGGTGGCATGTGAAACCCGCATGTGGAGCATTGGTTTGTGTGGGATGCTCTACCAGGTTCATTCCTAGATAATGCAGTCAAAGTGCATTAAACCTAGAGTGTGAAAACTGAGTTTCCTTGAGAGCTGCTTGGAAGCCTGATGGTGTGTGACGTTAGTGAGCCAAATGGAGTTGTTCTCCCAAAAGAACCACTCGGCTGATTCTTCTTCAATATGGGCTTCACCAGCATGAAGTGTTTCCTTGATTGAATCAGCTCTCACACCAATATTTGCACCTAGAGCCTTTGTATTGAGGGCTATCTGAAAACGACTTTGGCGCTGAAGTGGTCTGTGAATGTGGAGTTGGTGGCATGTGAAACCCGCATGTGGAGCATTGGTTTGTGTGGGATGCTCTACCAGCTTCATTCCTAGATAATGCAGTCAAAGGGCATTAAGCCTAGAGTGTGAAAACTGAGTTTCCTTGAGAGCTACTTGAAAGCCTGATGATGTGTGACATTAGTGAGCCAAATCGAGTTGTTCTCCCACAAGAACCACTCGGCTGATTCTTCTTCAATATGCACTTCACCAACATGCAGTGTTTCCTTGATTGAATTAGCTCTCACACTAATATTTGCACCTAGAGCCTTTGTATTGAGGGCTATCTGAAAACGGCTTTGGCGCTGAAGTTGTCTGTGAATGTGGAGTTGGTGGCATGTGAAACCCGCATGTGGAGCCTTGGTTTGTGTGGGATGCTCTACCAGGTTCATTCCTAGATAATGCAGTCAAAGGGCATTAAGCCTAGAGTGTGAAAACTGAGTTTCCTTGAGAGCTGCTTGGAAGCCTGATGGTGTGTGAAGTTAGTGAGCCAAATGGAGTTGTTCTCCCACAATAACCACTTGATTGATTCTTCTTCAATATGTGCTTCACCAACATGCAGTGTTTCCTTGATTGAATTAGCTCTCACACCAATATTTGCGCCTAGAGCCTTTGTATTGAGGGTTATCTGAAAACGGCTTTGACGCTGAAGTTGTCTGTGAACGTGGAGTTGGTGGCATATGAAACCTGCATGTGGAGCATTGGTATGTGTGGGAAGCTCACCAAGCTTCATTTCCATCCCAGGCACTCAAAGGGCATTAAACCTAGAGTGTGAAAACTGAGTTTCCTTGAGAGCTGCTTGGAAGCGTGATGGTGTGTGACGTTAGTGAGCCAAATGGAGTTGTTCTCCCAAAAGAGCCACTCGGCTGATTCTTCTTCAATATGCGCTTCACCAACATGATTTGTTTCCTTGATTGAATTAGCTCTCACACTAATATTTGGGCCTAGAGCCTTTGTATTGAGGGCTAACTGAAAACGGCTTTGGTGCTGAAGTTGTCTGTGAATGTGGAGTTGGTGGCATGTGAAACCCGCATGTGGAGCATTGGTTTGTGTGGGAAGCTAACCAAGCTTCATTTCAGTCCTAGATAATGCAGTCAAAGGGCATTAAGCCTAGAGTGTGAAAACTGAGTTTCCTTGAGAGCTGCTTGGAAGCCTGATGGTGTCTGAAGTTAGTGAGCCAAATGGAGTTGTTCTCCCACAAGAACCACTCGGATGATTCTTCTTCAATATGTGCTTCACCAACATGCAGTGTTTCCTTGATTGAATTAGCTCTCACACCAATATTTGGGCCTAGAGCCTTTGTATTGAGGGCTATCTGAAAACGGCTTTGGCTGCTGAAGTTGTCTGTTAACGTGGAGTTGGTGGCATGTGAAACCCGCATGTGGAGCATTGGTTTGTGTGGGAAGCTCACCAAGCTTCATTTCAGTCCTAGGTACTCAAAGGGCATTAAGCCTAGAGTGTGAAAACTCAGTTTCCTTGTAAGCTGCTTGGAAGCCTGATGGTGTGTGACGTTAGTGAGAAAAATGGAGTTGTTCTCCCACAAGAACCACTCGGCTGTTTCTTCTTCAGTATGTGCTTCACCAAGATGAAGTGTTTCCTTGATTGAATTAGCTCTCACACCAATATTTGCGCCTAGAGCCTTTGTAATGAGGGCTATCTGAAAACGGCCTTGGCTCTGAATTTGCCTCTGAATGTGGAGTTGGTGGCATGTGAAACCCGCATGTGGAGCATTGGTTTGTGTGGGAAGCTCTACCAGGTTCATTCCTAGATAATGCAGTCAAAGGGCATTAAGCATAGAGTGTGAAAACTGAGTTTCCTTGAGAGCTGCTTGGAAGCCTGATGGTGTGTGAAGTTAGTGAGCCAAATTGAGTTGTTCTCCCACAAGAACCACTCGGATGATTCTTCTTCAATATGTGCCACACCAACATGCAGTGTTTCCTTGATTGAATTAGCTCTCACACCAATATTTGCGCCTAGAGCCTTTGTATTGAGGGCTATCTGAAAACGGCTTTGGCGCTGAAGTTGTCTGTGAATGTGGAGTTGGTGGCATGTGAAACCCGCATGTGGAGCATTGGTTTGTGTGGGAAACTCTACGAGGTTCATTCCTAGATAATGCAGTGAAAGGGAATTAAGCCTAGAGTGTGAAAACTGAGTTTCCTTGAGAGCTGCTTGGAAGCCTGATGGTGTGTGAAGTTAGTGAGCCAAATGGAGTTGTTCTCCCACAAGAACCACTCCCCTGATTCTTCTTCAATATGCGCTTCACCAACATGCAGTGTTTCCTTGATTGAATTAGCTCTCACACCAATATTTGCGCCTAGAGCCTTTGTAATGAGGGTTATCTGAAAACGGCTTTAACGCTGAAGTTGTCTGTGAATGTGGAGTTGGTGGCATGTGAAACCCGCATGTGGAGCATTGGTTTGTGTGGGAAACTCACCAAGCTTCATTTCAGTCCTAGGCACTCAAAGCGCATTATGCCTAGAGTGTGAAAACTGAGTTTCCTTGAGAGCTGCTTGGAAGCCTGATGGTGTGTGAAGTTAGTGAGCCAAATGGAGTTGTTCTCCCACAAGAACCAGTCGGATGATTCTTCTTCAATATGCGCTTCACCAACATGCAGTGTTTCCTTGATTGAATTAGCTCTCACACGAATATTTGCGCCTAGAGCCTTTGTATTGAGGGCTATCTGAAAACGGCTTTGGCGCTGAAGTTGTCTGTGAATGTGGAGTTGGTGGCATGTGAAACCCGCATGTGGAGCATTGGTTTGTGTGGGATGCTCTACCAGGTTCATTCCTAGATAGTGCACTCAAAGGGCATTAAGCCTAGAGTGTGAAAACTGAGTTTCCTTGAGAGCTGCTTGGAAGCCTGATGGTGTGTGAAGTTAGTGAGCCAAATGGAGTTGTTCTCCCACAAGAACCACTCCCCTGATTCTTCTTCAATATGCGCTTCACCAACATGCAGTGTTTCCTTGATTGTATTAGCTCTCACACCAATATTTGCGCCTAGAGCCTTTGTATTGAGGGCTATCTGAAAACGGCTGTGGCGCTGAAGTTGTGTGTGAATGTGGAGTTGGTGGCATGTGAAACCCGCATGTGGAGCATTGGTTTGTGTGATAACCTCACCAAGCTTCATTTCAGTCCTAGGCACTCAAAGGGCATTAAGCCTACAGTGTGAAAACTGAGTTTCCCTGAGAGCTGCTTGGAAGCCTGATGGTGTGTGAAGTTAGTGAGCCAAATGGAGTTGTTCTCCCACAAGAACCACTCGGCTGATTCTTCTTCAATATGCGCTTCACCAACATGCAGTGTTTCCTTGATTGAATTAGCTCTCACACCAATACTTGCGCCTAGAGCCTTTGAATTGAAGGCTATCTGAAAACGGCTTTGGCGCTGAAGTTGTGTGTGAATGTGGAGTTGGTGGCATGTGAAACCCACATGTGGAGCATTGGTTTGTGTGGGATGCTCTACCAGGTTCATTCCTAGATAATGCAGTCAAAGGGCATTAAGCCTAGAGTGTGAAAACTGAGTTTCCTTGAGAGCTGCTTGGAAGCCTGATGGTGTGTGACGTTAGTGAGCCAAATGGAGTTGTTCTCCCACAAGAACCACTCGGCTGATTCTTCTTCAATATTTGATTCACCAGCATGAAGTGTTTCCTTGATTGAATCAGCTCTCATACCAATATTTGCACCTAGAGCCTTTGTATTGAGGGCTATCTGAAAACGGCTTTGGCTTGGAAGTTGTCAGTGAATGTGGAGTTGGTGGCATGTGAAACTCGCATGTGGAGCATTGGTTTGTGTGGGATGCTCTACCAGCTTCATTCCTAGATAATGCAGTCAAAGGGCATTAAGCCTAGAGTGTGAAAACTGAGTTTCCTTGAGAGCTGCTTGGAAGCCTTATGATGTGTGATGTTAGTGAGCCAAATCGAGTTGTTCTCCCACAAGAACCACTCGGCTGATTCTTCTTCAATATGCACTTCACCAACATGCAGTGTTTCCTTGATTGAATTAGCTCTCACACCAATATTTGCACCTAGAGCCTTTGTATTGAGGGCTATCTGAAAACGGCTTTGGCGCTGAAGTTGTCTGTGAATGTGGAGTTGGTGGCATGTGAAACCCGCATGTGGAGCATTGGTTTGTGTGGGAAGCTCACCAAGATTCATTTCAGTCCTAGGCACTCAAAGGGCATTAAGCCTAGGGTGTGAAAACTGAGTTTCCTTGAGAGCTGCTTGGAAGCCTGATGGTGTGTGAAGTTAGTGAGCCAAATGGAGTTGTTCTCCCACAAGAACCACTCGGCTGATTCTTCTTCAATATGCCCTTCACCAACATGCAGTGTTTCCTTGATTGAATTAGCTCTCACACCAATATTTGCGCCTAGAGCCTTTGTATTGAGGGCTATCTGAAAACGGCTTTGGCTAGGGAGTTGTCTGTGAATGTGGAGTTGGTGGCATGTGAAACCCGCATGTGGAGCATTGGTTTGTTTGGGATGCTCTACCAGGTTCATTCCTAGATAATGCAGTCAAAGGGCATTAAGCCTAGAGTATGAAAACTGAGTTTCCTTGAGAGCTACTTGAAAGCCTGATGGTGTGTGACGTTAGTGAGAAAAATGGAGTTGTTCTCCCACAAGAACCACTTTACTGATTCTTCTTCAATATGCCCTTCACCAACATGCAGTGTTTCCTTGATTGAATTAGCTCTCAAACCAATATTTGCGCCTAGAGCCTTTGCATTGAGGGCTATCTGAAAACAGCTTTGGCGCTGAAGTTCTCTGTGAATGTGGAGTTGGTGGCATGTGAAACCCGCATGTGGAGCATTGGTTTGTGTGGGAAGCTCTACCAGGTTTGTTCCTAGATAATGCAGTGAAAGGGCATTAAGCCTAGAGTGTGAAAACTGAGTTTCCTTGAGAGCTGCTTGGAAGCCTGATGGTGTGTGAAGTTAGTGAGCCAAATGGAGTTGTTCTCCCACAAGAACCACTTGGCTGATTCTTCTTCAATATGCGCTTCACCAACATGCAGTGTATCCTTGATTGAATTAGCTCTCACACCAATATTTGCGCCTAGAGCCTTTGTATTGAGGGCTATCTGAAAACAGCTTTGGCGCTGAAGTTCTCTGTGAATGTGGAGTTGGTGGCATGTGAAACCCGCATGTGGAGCATTCGTTTGTGTGGGATGCTCACCAAGGCTCATTTCCGTCTTAGGCACTCAAAGGGCATTAAGACTAGAGTGTGAAAACTGAGTTTCCTTGAGAGCTGCTTGGAAGCCTGATGGTGTGTGAAGTTAGTGAGCCAAATGGAGTTGTTCTCCCATAAGAAACACTCGGCTGATTCTTCTTCAATATGCGCTTCAACAACATGCAGTGTTTCCTTGATTGAATTAGCTCTCACACCAATATTTGCGCCTAGAGCCTTTATATTGAGGGATATCTGAAAACGGCTTTGACACTGAAGTTGTCTGTGAATGTGGAGTTGGTGGCATGTGAAACCCGCATGTGGAGCATTGGTTTGTGTGGGAAGCTCACCAAGCTTCATTTCAGTCCGAGATAATGCACTCAAAGGGAATTAAGCCTAGAGTGTGAAAACTGAGTTTCCTTGAGAGCTGCTTGGAAGCCTGATGGTGTGTGAAGTTAGTGAGCCAAATGGAGTTGTTCTCCCACAAGAACCACTCGGCTGATTCTTCTTCAATATGCGCTTCACCAACATGCAGTGTTTCCTTGATTGAATTAGCTCTCACACCAATATTTGCCCCTAGAGCCTTTGTATTGAGGGCTATCTGAAAAAGGCTTTGGCGCTGAATTTGTCTGTGAATGTGCAGTTGGTGGCATGTGAAACCCGCATGTGGAGCATTGGTTTGTGTGGGATGCTCTACCATGTTCATTTCAGTCCTAGGCACTCAAAGGGCATTAATCCTAGAGTGTGAAAACTGAGTTTCCTTGAGAGCTGCTTGGAAGCCTGATGGTGTGTGAAGTTAGTGAGCCAAATGGAGTTGTTCTCCCACAAGAACCACTCGGCTGATGCTTCTTCAATATGTGCTTCACCAACATGTAGTGTTTCCTTCATTGAATTAGCTCTCATACCAATATTTGAGCCTAGAGCCTTTGTATTGAGGGCTATCTGAAAACGGCTTTGGCTAGGGAGTTGTCTGTGAACGCGGAGTTTGTGGCATGTGAAACCCGCATGTGGAGCATTGGTTTGTGTGGGAAGCTCACCAAGATTCATTTCAGTCCGAGATAATGCAGTGAAAGGGCATTAAGCCTAGAGTGTGAAAACTGAGTTTCCTTGAGAGCTGCTTGGAAGCCTGATGGTGTGTGAAGTTAGTGAGCCAAATGGAGTTGTTCTCACAAAAGAACCACTCGGCTGATTCTTGTTAAATATGCGCTTCTCCAACATGCAGTGTTTCCTTGATTGAATTAGCTCTCACACCAATATTTGCACCTAGAGCCTTTGTATTGAGGACTATCTGAAAACGGCTTTGGCTAGGAAGTTGCCTGTGAATGTGGAGTTGGTGGCATGTGAAACCCGCATGTGGAGCATTGGTTTCTGTGGGAAGCTCTACGAGGTTCTTTCCTAGATAATGCAGTGAAAGGGCATTAAGCCTAGAGTGTGAAAACTGAGTTTCCTTGAGAGCTGCTTGGAAGCCTGATGGTGTGTGAAGTTAGTGAGCCAAATGGAGTTGTTCTCCCACAAGAACCACTCGGCTGATTCTTCTTCAATATGCGCTTCACCAACATGCAGTGTTTCCTTGATTGAATTAGCTCTCACACAAATATTTGCGATTAGAGCCTTTGAATTGAGGGCTATCTGAAAACGGCTTTGACGCTGAAGTTGTCTGTGAATGTGGAGTTGGTGGCATGTGAAACCCGCATGTGGAGCATTGGTTTGTGTGGGAAGCTCACCAAGGCTCATTTCCGTCTCAGGCACTCAAAGGGCATTAAGCCTAGAGTGTGAAAACTGAGTTTCCTTGAGAGCTGCTTGGAAGCCTGATGGTGTGTGAAGTTAGTGAGCCAAATGGAGTTGTTCTCCCACAAGAACCACTTGGCTGATTCTTCTTCAATATGCGCTTCACCAACATGCAGTGTATCCTTGATTGAATTAGCTCTCACACCAATATTTGCGCCTAGAGCCTTTGTATTGAGGGCTATCTGAAAACAGCTTTGGCGCTGAAGTTCTCTGTGAATGTGGAGTTGGTGGCATGTGAAACCCGCATGTGGAGCATTGGTTTGTGTGGGAAGCTCACCAAGGCTCATTTCCGTCTTAGGCACTCAAAGGGCATTAAGACTAGAGTGTGAAAACTGAGTTTCCTTGAGAGCTGCTTGGAAGCCTGATGGTGTGTGAAGTTAGTGAGAAAAATGGAGTTGTTCTCCCATAAGAAACACTCGGCTGATTCTTCTTCAATATGCGCTTCAACAACATGCAGTGTTTCCTTGATTGAATTAGCTCTCACACCAATATTTGCGATTAGAGCCTTTATATTGAGGGATATCTGAAAACGGCTTTGACACTGAAGTTGTCTGTGAATGTGGAGTTGGTGGCATGTGAAACCCGCATGTGGAGCATTGGTTTGTGTGGGAAGCTCACCAAGCTTCATTTCAGTCCGAGATAATGCACTCAAAGGGAATTAAGCCTAGAGTGTGAAAACTGAGTTTCCTTGAGAGCTGCTTGGAAGCCTGATGGTGTGTGAAGTTAGTGAGCCAAATGGAGTTGTTCTCCCACAAGAACCACTCGGCTGATTCTTCTTCAATATGCGCTTCACCAACATGCAGTGTTTCCTTGATTGAATTAGCTCTCACACCAATATTTGCGCCTAGAGCCTTTGTATTGAGGGCTATCTGAAAAAGGCTTTGGCGCTGAATTTGTCTGTGAATGTGCAGTTGGTGGCATGTGAAACCCGCATGTGGAGCATTGGTTTGTGTGGGATGCTCTATCATGTTCATTTCAGTCCTAGGCACTCAAAGGGCATTAATCCTAGAGTGTGAAAACTGAGTTTCCTTGAGAGCTGCTTGGAAGCCTGATGGTGTGTGAAGTTAGTGAGCCAAATGGAGTTGTTCTCCCACAAGAACCACTCGGCTGATGCTTCTTCAATATGTGCTTCACCAACATGCAGTGTTTCCTTGATTGAATTAGCTCTCACACCAATATTTGGGCCTAGAGCCTTTGTATTGAGGGCTATCTGAAAACGGCTTTGGCTAGGGAGTTGTCTGTGAACGCGGAGTTTGTGGCATGTGAAACCCGCATGTGGAGCATTGGTTTCTGTGGGAAGCTCACCAAGATTCATTTCAGTCCGAGATAATGCAGTGAAAGGGCATTAAGCCTAGAGTGTGAAAACTGAGTTTCCTTGAGAGCTGCTTGGAAGCCTGATGGTGTGTGAAGTTAGTGAGCCAAATGGAGTTGTTCTCACAAAAGAACCACTCGGCTGATTCCTGTTCAATATGCGCTTCTCCAACATGCAGTGTTTCCTTGATTGAATTAGCTCTCACACCAATATTTGCACCTAGAGCCTTTGTATTGAGGACTATCTGAAAACGGCTTTGGCTAGGAAGTTGACTGTGAATGTGGAGTTGGTGGCATGTGAAACCCGCATGTGGAGCATTGATTTCTGTGGGAAGCTCTACGAGGTTCTTTCCTAGATAATGCAGTGAAAGGGCATTAAGCCTAGAGTGTGAAAACTGAGTTTCCTTGAGAGCTGCTTGGAAGCCTGATGGTGTGTGAAGTTAGTGAGCCAAATGGAGTTGTTCTCCCACAAGAACCACTCGGCTGATTCTTCTTCAATATGCGCTTCACCAACATGCAGTGTTTCCTTGATTGAATTAGCTCTCACACAAATATTTGCGATTAGAGCCTTTGAATTGAGGGCTATCTGAAAACGGCTTTGGCGCTGAAGTTCTCTGTGAATGTGGAGTTGGTGGCATGTGAAACCCGCATGTGGAGCATTGGTTTGTGTGGGAAGCTCACCAAGGCTCATTTCCGTCTTAGGCATTCAAAGGGCATTAAGCCTAGAGTGTGAAAACTGAGTTTCCTTGAGAGCTGCTTGGAAGCCTGATGGTGTGTGAAGTTAGTGAGCCAAATGGAGTTGTTCTCCCACAAGAACCACTTGGCTGATTCTTGTTCAATATGCGCTTCACCAACATGCAGTGTATCCTTGATTGAATTAGCTCTCACACCAATATTTGCGCCTAGATCCTTTGTATTGAGGGCTATCTGAAAACAGCTTTGGCGCTGAAGTTCTCTGTGAATGTGGAGTTGGTGGCATGTGAAACCCGCATGTGGAGCATTGGTTTGTGTGGGAAGCTCACCAAGGCTCATTTCCGTCTTAGGCACTCAAAGGGCATTAAGACTAGAGTGTGAAAACTGAGTTTCCTTGAGAGCTGCTTGGAAGCCTGATGGTGTGTGAAGTTAGTGAGCCAAATGGAGTTGTTCTCCCATAAGAAACACTCGGCTGATTCTTCTTCAATATGCGCTTCAACAACATGCAGTGTTTCCTTGATTGAATTAGCTCTCACACCAATATTTGCGCCTAGAGCCTTTATATTGAGGGATATCTGAAAACGGCTTTGACACTGAAGTTGTCTGTGAATGTGGAGTTGGTGGCATGTGAAACCCGCATGTGGAGCATTGGTTTGTGTGGGAAGCTCACCAAGCTTCATTTCAGTCCGAGATAATGCACTCAAAGGGAATTAAGCCTAGAGTGTGAAAACTGAGTTTCCTTGAGAGCTGCTTGGAAGCCTGATGGTGTGTGAAGTTAGTGAGCCAAATGGAGTTGTTCTCCCACAAGAACCACTCGGTTGATTCTTCTTCAATATGCGCTTCACCAACATGCAGTGTTTCCTTGTTTGAATTAGCTCTCACACCAATATTTGCGCCTAGAGCCTTTGTATTGAGGGTTATCTGAAAAAGGCTTTGGCGCTGAATTTGTCTGTGAATGTGCAGTTGGTGGCATGTGAAACCCGCATGTGGAGCATTGGTTTGTGTGGGATGCTCTACCATGTTCATTTCAGTCCTAGGCACTCAAAGGGCATTAATCCTAGAGTGTGAAAACTGAGTTTCCTTGAGAGCTGCTTGGAAGCCTGATGGTGTGTGAAGTTAGTGAGCCAAATGGAGTTGTTCTCCCACAAGAACCACTCGGCTGATGCTTCTTCAATATGTGCTTCACCAACATGCAGTGTTTCCTTGATTGAATTAGCTCTCACACCAATATTTGGGCCTAGAGCCTTTGTATTGAGGGCTATCTGAAAACGGCTTTGGCTAGGGAGTTGTCTGTGAACGCGGAGTTTGTGGCATGTGAAACCCGCATGTGGAGCATTGGTTTGTGTGGGAAGCTCACCAAGATTCATTTCAGTCCGAGATAATGCAGTGAAAGGGCATTAAGCCTAGAGTGTGAAAACTGAGTTTCCTTGAGAGCTGCTTGGAAGCCTGATGGTGTGTGAAGTTAGTGAGCCAAATGGAGTTGTTCTCACAAAAGAACCACTCGGCTGATTCTTGTTCAATATGCGCTTCACCAACATGCAGTGTTTCCTTGATTGAATTAGCTCTCACACCAATATTTGCACCTAGAGCCTTTGTATTGAGGACTATCTGAAAACGGCTTTGGCTAGGAAGTTGACTGTGAATGTGGAGTTGGTGGCATGTGAAACCCGCATGTGGAGCATTGGTTTCTGTGGGAAGCTCTACGAGGTTCTTTCCTAGATAATGCAGTGAAAGGGCATTAAGCCTAGAGTGTGAAAACTGAGTTTCCTTGAGAGCTGCTTGGAAGCCTGATGGTGTGTGAAGTTAGTGAGCCAAATGGAGTTGTTCTCCCACAAGAACCACTCCCCTGATTCTTCTTCAATATGCGCTTCACCAACATGCAGTGTTTCCTTGATTGAATTAGCTCTCACACCAATATTTGCGATTAGAGCCTTTGAATTGAGGGCTATCTGAAAACGGCTTTGGCGCTGAAGTTCTCTGTGAATGTGGAGTTGGTGGCATGTGAAACCCGCATGTGGAGCATTGGTTTGTGTGGGAAGCTCACCAAGGCTCATTTCCGTCTTAGGCACTCAAAGGGCATTAAGACTAGAGTGTGAAAACTGAGTTTCCTTGAGAGCTGCTTGGAAGCCTGATGGTGTGTGAAGTTAGTGAGCCAAATGGAGTTGTTCTCCCATAAGAAACACTCGGCTGATTCTTCTTCAATATGCGCTTCAACAACATGCAGTGTTTCCTTGATTGAATTAGCTCTCACACCAATATTTGCGCCTAGAGCCTTTATATTGAGGGATATCTGAAAACGGCCTTGACACTGAAGTTGTCTGTGAATGTGGAGTTGGTGGCATGTGAAACCCGCATGTGGAGCATTGGTTTGTGTGGGAAGCTCACCAAGCTTCATTTCAGTCCGAGATAATGCACTCAAAGGGAATTAAGCCTAGAGTGTGAAAACTGAGTTTCCTTGAGAGCTGCTTGGAAGCCTGATGGTGTGTGAAGTTAGTGAGCCAAATGGAGTTGTTCTCCCACAAGAACCACTCGGCTGATTCTTCTTCAATATGCGCTTCACCAACATGCAGTGTTTCCTTGATTGAATTAGCTCTCACACCAATATTTGCGCCTAGAGCCTTTGTATTGAGGGCTATCTGAAAAAGGCTTTGGCGCTGAATTTGTCTGTGAATGTGCAGTTGGTGGCATGTGAAACCCGCATGTGGAGCATTGGTTTGTGTGGGATGCTCTACCATGTTCATTTCAGTCCTAGGCACTCAAAGGGCATTAATCCTAGAGTGTGAAAACTGAGTTTCCTTGAGAGCTGCTTGGAAGCCTGATGGTGTGTGAAGTTAGTTAGAAAAATGGAGTTGTTCTCCCACAAGAACCACTCGCCTGATTCTTCTTCAATATGCGCTTCACCAACATGCAGTGTTTCCTTGATTGAATTAGCTCTCACACCAATATTTGCGCCTAGAGCCTTTGTATTGAGGGCTATCTGAAAACGGCTTTGGCGCTGAAGTTGTCTGTGAATATGGAGTTGGTGGCATGTGAAACCCGCATGTGGAGCATTGGTTTGTGTGGGACGCTCTACCAGGTTCATTCCTAGATAATGCAGTCAAAGGGCATTAAGCCTAGAGTGTGAAAACTGAGTTTCCTTGAGAGCTGCTTGAAAGCCTGATGGTGTGTGACGTTAGTGAGCCAAATGGAGTTGTTCTCCCACAAGAACTACTTGGCTGATTCTTCTTCAATATGCGCTTCACCAACATGCAGTGTTTCCTTGATTGAATTAGCTCTCACACCAATATTTGCACCTAGAGCCTTTGTATTGAGGGCTATCTGAAAACGGCTTTGGCGCTGAAGTTGTCTGTGAATGTGGAGTTGGTGGCATGTGAAACCCGCATGTGGAGCATTGGTTTGTTTGGGATGCTCACCAAGCTTCATTTCAGTCCTAGGCACTCAAAGGGCATTAAGCCTAGGGTGTGAAAACTGAGTTTCCTTGAGAGCTGCTTGGAAGCCTGATGGTGTGTGAAGTTAGTGAGCCAAATGGAGTTGTTCTCCCACAAGAACCACTCGGCTGATACTTGTTCAATATGCGCTTCACCAACATGCAGTGTTTCCTTGATTGAATTAGCTCTCACACCAATATTTGCGCCTAGAGCCTTTGTATTGAGGGCTATCTGAAAACGGCTTTGGCTAGGGAGTTGTCTGTGAATGTGGAGTTGGTGGCATGTGAAACCCGCATGTGGAGCATTGGTTTGTTTGGGATGCTCTACCAGGTTCATTTCTAGATAATGCAGTCAAAGGGCATTAAGCCTAGAGTGTGAAAACTGAGTTTCCTTGAGAGCTACTTGAAAGCCTGATGGTGTGTGACGTTAGTGAGAAAAATGGAGTTGTTCTCCCACAAGAACCACTTGACTGATTCTTCTTCAATATGCCCTTCACCAACATGCAGTGTTTCCTTGATTGAATTAGCTCTCACACCAATATTTGCGCCTAGAGCCTTTGTATTGAGGGCTATCTGAAAACAGCTTTGGCGCTGAAGTTCTCTGTGAATGTGGAGTTGGTGGCATGTGAAACCCGCATGTGGAGCATTGGTTTGTGTGGGAAGCTCTACCAGGTTTATTCCTAGACTATGCAGTCAAAGGGCATTAAGCCTAGAGTGTGAAAACTGAGTTTCCTTGAGAGCTGCTTGGAAGCCTGATGGTGTGTGAAGTTAGTGAGCCAAATGGAGTTGTTCTCCCACAAGAACCACTCGGCTGTTGCTTCTTCAATGTGTGCTTCACCAACATGCAGTGTTTCCTTGATTGAATTAGCTCTCACACCAATATTTGGGCCTAGAGCCTTTGTATTGAGGGCTATCTGAAAACGGCTTTGGCTAGGGAGTTGTCTGTGAACGCGGAGTTTGTGGCATGTGAAACCCGCATGTGGAGCATTGGTTTGTGTGGGAAGCTCACCAAGATTCATTTCAGTCCTAGGTAATCAAAGGCATTAAGCCTAGAGTGTGAAAACTGAGTTTCCTTGAGAGCTGCTTGGAAGCCTGATGGTGTGTGAAGTTAGTGAGCCAAATGGAGTTGTTCTCACAAAAGAACCACTCCCCTGATTCTTCTTCAATATGCGCTTCTCCAACATGCAGTGTTTCCTTGATTGAATTAGCTCTCACACCAATATTTGCGTCTAGAGCCTTTGTATTGAGGACTATCTGAAAACGGCTTTGGCTAGGAAGTTGACTGTGAATGTGGAGTTGGTGGCATGTGAAACCCGCATGTGGAGCATTGGTTTGTGTGGGAAGCTCTACGAGGTTCTTTCCTAGATAATGCAGTGAAAGGGCATTAAGCCTAGAGTGTGAAAACTGAGTTTCCTTGAGAGCTGCTTGGAAGCCTGATGGTGTGTGAAGTTAGTGAGCAAAATGGAGTTGTTCTCCCACAAGAACCACTCGGCTGATTCTTCTTCAATATGCGCTTCACCAACATGCAGTGTTTCCTTGATTCAATTCGCTCTCACACAAATATTTGCGATTAGAGCCTTTGAATTGAGGGCTATCTGAAAACGGCTTTGACGCTGAAGTTGTCTGTGAATGTGGAGTTGGTGGCATGTGAAACCCGCATGTGGAGCATTGGTTTGTGTGGGAAGCTCACCAAGGCTAATTTCCGTCTTAGGCACTCAAAGGGCATTAAGCCTAGAGTGTGAAAACTGAGTTTCCTTGAGAGCTGCTTGGAAGCCTGATGGTGTGTGAAGTTAGTGAGCCAAATGGAGTTGTTCTCCCACAAGAACCACTTGGCTGATTCTTCTTCAATATGCGCTTCACCAACATGCAGTGTATCCTTGATTGAATTAGCTCTCACACCAATATTTGCGCCTAGAGCCTTTGTAATGAGGGTTATCTGAAAACGGCTTTGACGCTGAAGTTGTCTGTGAACGTGGAGTTGGTGGCATGTGAAACCCGCATGTGGAGCATTGGTTTGTGTGGGAAGCTCACCAAGCTTCATTTCAGCCCTGGCACTCAAAGCGCATTATGCCTAGAGTGTGAAAACTGAGTTTCCTTGAGAGCTGCTTGGAAGCCTGATGGTGTGTGAAGTTAGTGAGCCAAATGGAGTTGTTCTCCCACAAGAACCAGTCGGATGATTCTTCCTCAATATGTGCTTCACCAACATGCAGTGTTTCCTTGATTGAATTAGCTCTCACACGAATATTTGCGCCTAGAGCCTTTGAATTGAGGGCTATCTGAAAACGGCTTTGGCGCTGAAGTTGCCTGTGAATGTGGAGTTGGTGGCATGTGAAACCCGCATGTGGAGCATTCGTTTGTGTGGGATGCTCGACCAGGTTCATTCCTAGATAATGCATTCAAAGGGCATTAAGCCTAGAGTGTGAAAACTGAGTTTCCTTGAGAGCTGCTTGGAAGCCTGATGGTGTGTGAAGTTAGTGAGCCAAATGGAGTTGTTCTCCCACAAGAACCACTCGCCTGATTCTTCTTCAATATGCGCTTCACCAACATGAAGTGTTTCCTTGATTGAATTAGCTCTCACACCAATATTTGCGCCTAGAGCCTTTATATTGAGGGCTATCTGAAAACGGCTTTGACACTGAAGTTGTCTGTGAACGTGGAGTTGGTGGCATGTGAAACCCGCATGTGGAGCATTGGTTTGTGTGGGAAGCTCACCAAGCTTCATTTCAGTCCGAGATAATGCACTCAAAGGGCATTAAGCCAAGAGTGTGAAAACTGAGTTTCCTTGAGAGCTGCTTGGAAGCCTGATGGTGTGTGACGTTAGTGAGCCAAATGGAGTTGTTCTCCCACAAGAACCACTCGGCTGATTCTTCTTCAATATGCGCTTCACCAACATGCCGTGTTTCCTTGATTGAATTAGCTCTCACACCAATATTTGCGCCTAGAGCCTTTGTATTGAGGGCTATCTGAAAACAGGTTTGGCGCTGAAGTGGTCTGTGAATGTGGAGTTGGTGGCATGTGAAACCCGCATGTGGAGCATTGGTTTGTGTGGGAAGCTCTACCAGGGTCATTCCTAGATAATGTACTCAAAGGCCATTAAGCCTAGAGTGTGAAAACTGAGTTTCCTTGAGAGCTGCTTGGAAGCCTGATGGTGTATGAAGTTAGTGAGAAAAATGGAGTTGTTCTCCCACAAGAACCACTCCCCTGATTCTTCTTCAATATGCGCTTCACCAACATGCAGTGTTTCCTTGATTGAATTAGCACTCACACCAATATTTGCGCCTAGAGCCTTTGTATTGAGGGCTATCTGAAAACAGCTTTGGCGCTGAAGTGGTCTGTGAATGTGGAGTTGGTGGCATGTGAAACCCGCATGTGGAGCATTGGTTTGTGTGGGAAGCTCACCAAGCTTCATTTCAGTCCTAGGCACTCAAAGGGCATTAAGCCTAGAGTGTGAAAACTGAGTTTCCTTGAGAGCTGCTTGGAAGCCTGATGGTGTGTGAAGTTAGTGAGCCAAATGGAGTTGTTCTCCCACAAGAACCACTCCCCTGATTCTTCTTCAATATGCGATTCACCAACATGCAGTGTTTCCTTGATTGAATTAGCTCTCACACCAATATTTGCGCCTAGAGCCTTTGTATTGAGGGCTATCTGAAAACAGCTTTGGCTAGGAAGTTGTCTGTGAATGTGGAATTGTGGCGTGTGAAACCCGCATGTGGAGCATTGGTTTGTGTGGGATGCTCACCAAGCTTCATTTCAGTGCGAGATAATGCACTCAAAGGGCATTAAGCCTAGAGTGTGAAAACTGAGTTTCCTTGAGAGCCGCTTGGAAGCCTGATGGTGTGTGAAGTTAGTGAGCCAAATGGAGTTGTTCTCCCTCAAGAACCACTCGGCTGTTTCTTCTTCAATATGTGCTTCACCAAGATGAAGTGTTTCCTTGATTGAATTAGCTCTCACACCAATATTTGCGCCTAGAGCCTTTGTAATGAGGGTTATCTGAAAACGGTTTTGACGCTGAAGTTGTCTGTGAACGTGGAGTTGGTGGCATGTGAAACCCGCATGTGGAGCATTGGTTTGTGTGGGAAGCTCACCAAGCTTCATTTCAGTCCTGGCACTCAAAGCGCATTATGCCTAGAGTGTGAAAACTGAGTTTCCTTGAGAGCTGCTTGGAAGCCTGATGGTGTGTGAAGTTAGTGAGCCAAATGGAGTTGTTCTCCCACAAGAACCAGTCGGATGATTCTTCCTCAATATGCGCTTCACCAACATGCAGTGTTTCCTTGATTGAATTAGCTCTCACACGAATATTTGCGCCTAGAGCCTTTGAATTGAGGGCTATCTGAAAACGGCTTTGGCGCTGAAGTTGCCTGTGAATGTGGAGTTGGTGGCATGTGAAACCCGCATGTGGAGCATTCGTTTGTGTGGGATGCTCGACCAGGTTCATTCCTAGATAATGCATTCAAAGGGCATTAAGCCTAGAGTGTGAAAACTGAGTTTCCTTGAGAGCTGCTTGGAAGCCTGATGGTGTGTGAAGTTAGTGAGCCAAATGGAGTTGTTCTCCCACAAGAACCACTCCCCTGATTCTTCTTCAATATGCGCTTCACCAACATGAAGTGTTTCCTTGATTGAATTAGCTCTCACACCAATATTTGAGCCTAGAGCCTTTATATTGAGGGCTATCTGAAAACGGCTTTGACGCTGAAGTTGTCTGTGAACGTGGAGTTGGTGGCATGTGAAACCCGCATGTGGAGCATTGGTTTGTGTGGGAAGCTCACCAAGCTTCATTTCAGTCCTAGGCACTCAAAGCGCATTATGCCTAGAGTGTGAAAACTGAGTTTCCTTGAGAGCTGCTTGGAAGCCTGATGGTGTGTGAAGTTAGTGAGCCAAATGGAGTTGTTCTCCCACAAGAACCAGTCGGATGATTCTTCCTCAATATGCGCTTCACCAACATGCAGTGTTTCCTTGATTGAATTAGCTCTCACACCAATATTTGCGCCTAGAGCCTTTGAATTGAGGGCTATCTGAAAACGGCTTTGGCGCTGAAGTTGCCTGTGAATGTGGAGTTGGTGGCATGTGAAACCCGCATGTGGAGCATTCGTTTGTGTGGGAAGCTCTACCACGTTCATTCCTAGATAATGCATTCAAAGGGCATTAAGCCTAGAGTGTGAAAACTGAGTTTCCTTGAGAGCCGCTTGGAAGCCTGATGGTGTGTGAAGTTAGTGAGCCAAATGGAGTTGTTCTCCCACAAGAACCACTCCCCTGATTCTTCTTCAATATGCGCTTCACCAACATGAAGTGTTTCCTTGATTGAATTAGCTCTCACACCAATATTTGCGCCTAGAGCCTTTATATTGAGGGCTATCTGAAAACGGCTTTGACACTGAAGTTGTCTGTGAACGTGGAGTTGGTGGCATGTGAAACCCGCATGTGGAGCATTGGTTTGTGTGGGAAGCTCACCAAGCTTCATTTCAGTCCGAGATAATGCACTCAAAGGGCATTAAGCCAAGAGTGTGAAAACTGAGTTTCCTTGAGAGCTGCTTGGAAGCCTGATGGTGTGTGACGTTAGTGAGCCAAATGGAGTTGTTCTCCCACAAGAACCACTCGGCTGGTTCTTCTTCAATATGCGCTTCACCAACATGCCGTGTTTCCTTGATTGAATTAGCTCTCACACCAATATTTGCGCCTAGAGCCTTTGTATTGAGGGCTATCTGAAAACAGGTTTGGCGCTGAAGTGGTCTGTGAATGTGGAGTTGGTGGCATGTGAAACCCGCATGTGGAGCATTGGTTTGTGTGGGAAGCTCTACCAGGGTCATTCCTAGATAATGTACTCAAAGGCCATTAAGCCTAGAGTGTGAAAACTGAGTTTCCTTGAGAGCTGCTTGGAAGCCTGATGGTGTGTGAAGTTAGTGAGCCAAATGGAGTTGTTCTCCCACAAGAACCACTCCCCTGATTCTTCTTCAATATGCGCTTCACCAACATGCAGTGTTTCCTTGATTGAATTAGCACTCACACCAATATTTGCGCCTAGAGCCTTTGTATTGAGGGCTATCTGAAAACAGCTTTGGCGCTGAAGTTCTCTGTGAATGTGGAGTTGGTGGCATGTGAAACCCGCATGTGGAGCATTGGTTTGTGTGGGAAGCTCACCAAGCTTCATTTCAGTCCTAGGCACTCAAAGGGCATTAAGCCAAGAGTGTGAAAACTGAGTTTCCTTGAGAGCTGCTTGGAAGCCTGATGGTGTGTGAAGTTAGTGAGCCAAATGGAGTTGTTCTCCCACAAGAACCACTCCCCTGATTCTTCTTCAATATGCGATTCACCAACATGCAGTGTTTCCTTGATTGAATTAGCTCTCACACCAATATTTGCGCCTAGAGCCTTTGTATTGAGGGCTATCTGAAAACGGCTTTGGCTAGGAAGTTGTCTGTGAATGTGGAGTTGTGGCGTGTGAAACCCGCATGTGGAGCATTGGTTTGTGTGGGATGCTCACCAAGCTTCATTTCAGTCCGAGATAATGCACTCAAAGGGCATTAAGCCTAGAGTGTGAAAACTGAGTTTCCTTGAGAGCCGCTTGGAAGCCTGATGGTGTGTGAAGTTAGGGAGCCAAATGGAGTTGTTCTCCCACAAGAACCACTTGGCTGATTCTTCTTCAATATGCGCTTCACCAACATGCAGTGTTTCCTTGATTGAATTAGCTCTCACACCAATATTTGAGCCTAGAGCCTTTGTATTGAGGGCTATCTGAAAACGGCTGTGGCGCTGAAGTTGTCTTTGAAAGTGGAGTTGGTGGCATGTGAAACCCGCATGTGGAGCATTGGTTTGTGTGGGAAGCTCACCAAGCTTCATTTCAGTCCTAGGCACTCAAAGGGCATTAAGCCTAGAGTGTGAAAACTGAGTTTCCTTGAGAGCCGCTTGGAAGCCTGATGGTGTGTGACGTTAGTGAGCCAAATGGAGTTGTTCTCCCACAAGAACCACTCGGCTGATTCTTCTTCAATATGCGCTTCACCAACATGCAGTGTTTCCTTGATTGAATTAGCTCTCACACCAATATTTGCGCCAAGAGCCTTTGCATTGAGGGCTATCTGAAAACAGCTTTGGCGGTGAAGTTGTCTGTGAATGTGGAGTTGGTGGCATGTGAAACCCGCATGTGGAGCATTGGTTTGTGTGGGAAGCTCACCAAGCTTCATTTCAGTCCTAGGCACTCAAAGGGCATTAAGCCAAGAGTGTGAAAACTGAGTTTCCTTGAGAGCTGCTTGGAAGCCTGATGGTGTGTGAAGTTAGTGAGCCAAATGGAGTTGTTCTCCCACAAGAACCACTCGGCTGATTCTTCTTCAATATGCGATTCACCAACATTCAGTGTTTCCTTGATTGAATTAGCTCTCACACCAATATTTGCGCCTAGAGCCTTTGTATTGAGGGCTATCTGAAAACGGCTTTGGCGCTGAAGTGGTCTGTGAATGTGCAGTTGGTGGCATGTGAAACCCGCATGTGGAGCATTGGTTTGTGTGGGAAGCTCACCAAGCTTCATTTCAGTCCTAGGCACTCAAAGGGCATTAAGCCTAGAGTGTGAAAATTGAGTTTCCTTGAGAGCTGCTTGGAAGCCTGATGGTGTGTGAAGTTAGTGAGAAAAATGGAGTTGTTCTCCCACAAGAACCACTCGGCTGATGCTTCTTCAATATGCGCTTCACCAACATCCAGTGTTTCCTTGATTGAATTAGCTCTCACACCAATATTTGCGTCTAGAGCCTTTGTATTGAGGGCTATCTGAAAACGGCTTTGGCGCTGAAGTTGTCTGTTAACGTGGAGTTGGTGGCATGTGAAACCCGCATGTGGAGCATTGGTTTGTGTGGGAAGCTCACCAAGCTTCATTTCAGTCCTAGGCACTCAAAGGGCATTAAGCCTGGAGTGTGAAAACTGAGTTTCCTTGAGAGCTGCTTGGAAGCCTGATGGTGTGTGAAGTTAGTGAGCCAAATGGAGTTGTTCTCCCACAAGAACCACTCGGCTGATTCTTCTTCAATATGCGCTTCACCAACATGCAGTGTTTCCTTGATTGAATTAGCTCTCACACCAATATTTGCGCCTAGAGTTTTGTATTGAGGGCTATCTGAAAACGGCTTTGGCTAGGGAGTTGTCTGTGAATGTGGAGTTTGTGGCATGTGAAACCGCATGTGGAGCATTGGTTTGTGTGGGAAGCTCACCAAGCTTCATTTCAGTCCTAGGCACTCAAAGGCCATTAAGGCTAGAGTGTGAAAACTCAGTTTCCTTGAGAGCTGCTTGGAAGCCTGATGGTGTGTGAAGTTAGTGAGAAAAATGGAGTTGTTCTCCCACAAGAACCACTCGGCTGATTCTTCTTCAATATGCGCTTCACCAACATGGAGTGTTTCCTTGATTGAATTAGCTCTCACACCAATATTTGCGTCTAGAGCCTTTGTATTGAGGGCTATCTGAAAACGGTTTTGGCGCTGAAGTTCTCTGTGAATGTGGAGTTTGTGGCATGTGAAACCCGCATGTGGAGCATTGGTTTGTGTGGCAAGCTCACCAAGCTTCATTTCAGTCCTAGGCACTCAAAGGGCATTAAGCCAAGAGTGTGAAAACTGAGTTTCCTTGAGAGCTGCTTGGAAGCCTGATGGTGTGTGACATTAGTGAACCAAATGAGTTGTTCTCCCACAAGAACTACTCGGCTGATTCTTCTTCAATATGCGCTTCACCAACATTCAGTGTTTCCTTGATTGAATTAGCTCTCACACCAATATTTGCACCTAGAGCCTTTGTATTGAGGGCTTTCTGAAAACGGCTTTGGCGCTGAAGGTGTCTGTGAAAGTGGAGTTGGTGGCATGTGAAACCCGCATGTGGAGCATTGGTTTGTGTGGAATGCTCTACCAGGGTCATTCCTAGATAATGTACTCAAAGGCCATTAAGGCTAGAGTGTGAAAACTGAGTTTCCTTGAGAGATGCTTGGAAGCCTGATGGTGTGTGAAGTTAGTGAGCCAAATGGAGTTGTTCTCCCACAAGAACCACTCCCCTGATTCTTCTTCAATATGCGCTTCACCAACATGCATTGTTTCCTTGATTGAATTAGCTCTCACACCAATATTTGCGCCTAGAGCCTTTGTATTGAGGGCTATCTGAAAACAGCTTTGGCGCTGAAGTTCTCTGTGAATGTGGAGTTGGTGGCATGTGAAACCCGCATGTGGAGCATTGGTTTGTATGGGAAGCTCACCAAGCTTCATTTCAGTCCTAGGCACTCAAAGGGCATTAAGCCAAGAGTGTGAAAATTGAGTTTCCTTGAGAGCTGCTTGGAAGCCTGATGGTGTATGAAGTTAGTGAGCCAAATGGAGTTGTTCTCCCACAAGAACCACTCGGCTGATTCTTCTTCAATATGCGCTTCACCAACATGCAGTGTTTCCTTGATTGAATTAGCTCTCACACCAATATTTGCGCCTAGAGCCTTTATATTGAGGGCTATCTGAAAACGGCTTTGACACTGAAGTTGTCTGTGAACGTGGAGTTGGTGGCATGTGAAACCCGCATGTGGAGCATTGGTTTGTGTGGGAAGCTCACCAAGCTTCATTTCAGTCCGAGATAATGCACTCAAAGGGCATTAAGCCAAGAGTGTGAAAACTGAGTTTCCTTGAGAGCTGCTTGGAAGCCTGATGGTGTGTGACGTTAGTGAGCCAAATGGAGTTGTTCTCCCACAAGAACCACTCGGCTGGTTCTTCTTCAATATGCGCTTCACCAACATGCCGTGTTTCCTTGATTGAATTAGCTCTCACACCAATATTTGCGCCTAGAGCCTTTGTATTGAGGGCTATCTGAAAACAGGTTTGGCGCTGAAGTGGTCTGTGAATGTGGAGTTGGTGGCATGTGAAACCCGCATGTGGAGCATTGGTTTGTGTGGGAAGCTCTACCAGGGTCATTCCTAGATAATGTACTCAAAGGCCATTAAGCCTAGAGTGTGAAAACTGAGTTTCCTTGAGAGCTGCTTGGAAGCCTGATGGTGTGTGAAGTTAGTGAGCCAAATGGAGTTGTTCTCCCACAAGAACCACTCCCCTGATTCTTCTTCAATATGCGCTTCACCAACATGCAGTGTTTCCTTGATTGAATTAGCACTCACACCAATATTTGCGCCTAGAGCCTTTGTATTGAGGGCTATCTGAAAACAGCTTTGGCGCTGAAGTTCTCTGTGAATGTGGAGTTGGTGGCATGTGAAACCCGCATGTGGAGCATTGGTTTGTGTGGGAAGCTCACCAAGCTTCATTTCAGTCCTAGGCACTCAAAGGGCATTAAGCCAAGAGTGTGAAAACTGAGTTTCCTTGAGAGCTGCTTGGAAGCCTGATGGTGTGTGAAGTTAGTGAGCCAAATGGAGTTGTTCTCCCACAAGAACCACTCCCCTGATTCTTCTTCAATATGCGATTCACCAACATGCAGTGTTTCCTTGATTGAATTAGCTCTCACACCAATATTTGCGCCTAGAGCCTTTGTATTGAGGGCTATCTGAAAACGGCTTTGGCTAGGAAGTTGTCTGTGAATGTGGAGTTGTGGCGTGTGAAACCCGCATGTGGAGCATTGGTTTGTGTGGGATGCTCACCAAGCTTCATTTCAGTCCGAGATAATGCACTCAAAGGGCATTAAGCCTAGAGTGTGAAAACTGAGTTTCCTTGAGAGCCGCTTGGAAGCCTGATGGTGTGTGAAGTTAGTGAGCCAAATGGAGTTGTTCTCCCACAAGAACCACTTGGCTGATTCTTCTTCAATATGCGCTTCACCAACATGCAGTGTTTCCTTGATTGAATTAGCTCTCACACCAATATTTGAGCCTAGAGCCTTTGTATTGAGGGCTATCTGAAAACGGCTTTGGCGCTGAAGTTGTCTTTGAAAGTGGAGTTGGTGGCATGTGAAACCCGCATGTGGAGCATTGGTTTGTGTGGGAAGCTCACCAAGCTTCATTTCAGTCCTAGGCACTCAAAGGGCATTAAGCCTAGAGTGTGAAAACTGAGTTTCCTTGAGAGCCGCTTGGAAGCCTGATGGTGTGTGACGTTAGTGAGCCAAATGGAGTTGTTCTCCCACAAGAACCACTCGGCTGATTCTTCTTCAATATGCGCTTCACCAACATGCAGTGTTTCCTTGATTGAATTAGCTCTCACACCAATATTTGCGCCAAGAGCCTTTGCATTGAGGGCTATCTGAAAACAGCTTTGGCGGTGAAGTTGTCTGTGAATGTGGAGTTGGTGGCATGTGAAACCCGCATGTGGAGCATTGGTTTGTGTGGGAAGCTCACCAAGCTTCATTTCAGTCCTAGGCACTCAAAGGGCATTAAGCCAAGAGTGTGAAAACTGAGTTTCCTTGAGAGCTGCTTGGAAGCCTGATGGTGTGTGAAGTTAGTGAGCCAAATGGAGTTGTTCTCCCACAAGAACCACTCGGCTGATTCTTCTTCAATATGCGATTCACCAACATTCAGTGTTTCCTTGATTGAATTAGCTCTCACACCAATATTTGCGCCTAGAGCCTTTGTATTGAGGGCTATCTGAAAACGGCTTTGGCGCTGAAGTGGTCTGTGAATGTGCAGTTGGTGGCATGTGAAACCCGCATGTGGAGCATTCGTTTGTGTGGGAAGCTCACCAAGCTTCATTTCAGTCCTAGGCACTCAAAGGGCATTAAGCCTAGAGTGTGAAAATGAGTTTCCTTGAGAGCTGCTTGGAAGCCTGATGGTGTGTGAAGTTAGTGAGAAAAATGGAGTTGTTCTCCCACAAGAACCACTCGGCTGATGCTTCTTCAATATGCGCTTCACCAACATCCAGTGTTTCCTTGATTGAATTAGCTCTCACACCAATATTTGCGTCTAGAGCCTTTGTATTGAGGGCTATCTGAAAACGGCTTTGGCGCTGAAGTTGTCTGTTAACGTGGAGTTGGTGGCATGTGAAACCCGCATGTGGAGCATTGGTTTGTGTGGGAAGCTCACCAAGCTTCATTTCAGTCCTAGGCACTCAAAGGGCATTAAGCCTGGAGTGTGAAAACTGAGTTTCCTTGAGAGCTGCTTGGAAGCCTGATGGTGTGTGAAGTTAGTGAGCCAAATGGAGTTGTTCTCCCACAAGAACCACTCGGCTGATTCTTCTTCAATATGCGCTTCACCAACATGCAGTGTTTCCTTGATTGAATTAGCTCTCACACCAATATTTGCGCCTAGAGTTTTGTATTGAGGGCTATCTGAAAACGGCTTTGGCTAGGGAGTTGTCTGTGAATGTGGAGTTTGTGGCATGTGAAACCCGCATGTGGAGCATTGGGTTGTGTGGGAAGCTCACCAAGCTTCATTTCAGTCCTAGGCACTCAAAGGCCATTAAGGCTAGAGTGTGAAAACTCAGTTTCCTTGAGAGCTGCTTGGAAGCCTGATGGTGTGTGAAGTTAGTGAGAAAAATGGAGTTGTTCTCCCACAAGAACCACTCGGCTGATTCTTCTTCAATATGCGCTTCACCAACATGGAGTGTTTCCTTGATTGAATTAGCTCTCACACCAATATTTGCGTCTAGAGCCTTTGTATTGAGGGCTATCTGAAAACGGCTTTGGCGCTGAAGGTGTCTGTGAAAGTGGAGTTGGTGGCATGTGAAACCCGCATGTGGAGCATTGGTTTGTGTGGAATGCTCTACCAGGGTCATTCCTAGATAATGTACTCAAAGGCCATTAAGGCTAGAGTGTGAAAACTGAGTTTCCTTGAGAGATGCTTGGAAGCCTGATGGTGTGTGAAGTTAGTGAGCCAAATGGAGTTGTTCTCCCACAAGAACCACTCCCCTGATTCTTCTTCAATATGCGCTTCACCAACATGCATTGTTTCCTTGATTGAATTAGCTCTCACACCAATATTTGCGCCTAGAGCCTTTGTATTGAGGGCTATCTGAAAACAGCTTTGGCGCTGAAGTTCTCTGTGAATGTGGAGTTGGTGGCATGTGAAACCCGCATGTGGAGCATTGGTTTGTATGGGAAGCTCACCAAGCTTCATTTCAGTCCTAGGCACTCAAAGGGCATTAAGCCAAGAGTGTGAAAATTGAGTTTCCTTGAGAGCTGCTTGGAAGCCTGATGGTGTATGAAGTTAGTGAGCCAAATGGAGTTGTTCTCCCACAAGAACCACTCGGCTGATTCTTCTTCAATATGCGCTTCACCAACATGCAGTATTTCCTTGATTGAATTAGCTCTCACACCAATATTTGCGCCTAGAGCCTTTGTATTGAGGGCTATCTGAAAACAGCTTTGGCGCTGAAGTTCTCTGTGAACGTGGAGTTGGTGGCATGTGAAACCCGCATGTGGAGCATTGGTTTGTGTGGGAAGCTCACCAAGCTTCATTTCAGTCCTAGGCACTCAAAGGGCATTAAGCCAAGAGTGTGAAAACTGAGTTTCCTCGAGAGCTGCTTGGAAGCCTGATGGTGTGTGACGTTAGTGAGCCAAATGGAGTTGTTCTCCCACAAGAACCACTCGGCTGATTCTTCTTCAATATGCGCTTCACCAACATGCAGTGTTTCCTTGATTGAATTAGCTCTCACACCAATATTTGCGTCTAGAGCCTTTGCATTGAGGGCTATCTGAAAACGGCTGTGGCGCTGAAGTTGCCTGTGAATGTGGAGTTGGTGGCATGTGAAACCCGCATGTGGAGCATTGGTTTGTGTGGGAAGCTCACCAAGCTTCATTTCAGTCCTAGGCACTCAAAGGGCATTAAGCATAGAGTGTGAAAACTGAGTTTCCTTGAGAGCTGCTTGGAAGCCTGATGGTGTGTGAAGTTAGTGAGCCAAATGGAGTTGTTCTCCCACAAGAACCACTCGGCTGTTTCTTCTTCAATATGTGCTTCAGCAAGATGAAGTGTTTCCTTGATTGAATTAGCTCTCACACCAATATTTGCGCCTAGAGCCTTTGTAATGAGGGTTATCTGAAAACGGCTTTGACGCTGAAGTTGTCTGTGAACGTGGAGTTGGTGGCATGTGAAACCCGCATGTGGAGCATTGGTTTGTGTGGGAAGCTCACCAAGCTTCATTTCAGTCCTAGGCACTCAAAGCGCATTATGCCTAGAGTGTGAAAACTGAGTTTCCTTGAGAGCTGCTTGGAAGCCTGATGGTGTGTGAAGTTAGTGAGCCAAAAAAGAGTTGTTCTCCCACAAGAACCAGTCGGATGATTCTTCCTCAATATGCGCTTCACCAACATGCAGTGTTTCCTTGATTGAATTAGCTCTCACACGAATATTTGCGCCTAGAGCCTTTGAATTGAGGGCTATCTGAAAACGGCTTTGGCGCTGAAGTTGCCTGTGAATGTGGAGTTGGTGGCATGTGAAACCCGCATGTGGAGCATTCGTTTGTGTGGGAAGCTCTACCAGGTTCATTCCTAGATAATGCATTCAAAGGGCATTAAGCCTAGAGTGTGAAAACTGAGTTTCCTTGAGAGCTGCTTGGAAGCCTGATGGTGTGTGAAGTTAGTGAGCCAAATGGAGTTGTTCTCCCACAAGAACCACTCCCCTGATTCTTCTTCAATATGCGCTTCACCAACATGCAGTGTATCCTTGATTGAATTAGCTCTCACACCAATATTTGCGCCTAGAGCCTTTGTATTGAGGGCTATCTGAAAACGGCTTTGGCTAGGAAGTTGTCTGTGAATGTGGAGTTGGTGGCATGTGAAACCCGCATGTGGAGCATTGGTTTGTGTGGGAAGCTCACCAAGCTTCATTTCAGTCCTAGGCACTCAAAGCGCATTATGCCTAGAGTGTGAAAACTGAGTTTCCTTGAGAGCTGCTTGGAAGCCTGATGGTGTGTGAAGTTAGTGAGCCAAATGGAGTTGTTCTCCCACAAGAACCAGTCGGATGATTCTTCCTCAATATGCGCTTCACCAACATGCAGTGTTTCCTTGATTGAATTAGCTCTCACACGAATATTTGCGCCTAGAGCCTTTGAATTGAGGGCTATCTGAAAACGGCTTTGGCGCTGAAGTTGCCTGTGAATGTGGAGTTGGTGGCATGTGAAACCCGCATGTGGAGCATTCGTTTGTGTGGGAAGCTCTACCAGGTTCATTCCTAGATAATGCATTCAAAGGGCATTAAGCCTAGAGTGTGAAAACTGAGTTTCCTTGAGAGCTGCTTGGAATCCTGATGGTGTGTGAAGTTAGTGAGCCAAATGGAGTTGTTCTCCCACAAGAACCACTCGGCTGATGCTTCTTCAATATGCGCTTCACCAACATGCATTGTTTCCTTGATTGAATTAGCTCTCACACCAATATTTGCGCCTAGAGCCTTTGTATTGAGGGCTATCTGAAAACGGCTTTGGCTAGGAAGTTGTCTGTGAATGTGGAGTTGGTGGCATGTGAAACCCGCATGTGGAGCATTGGTTTGTGTGGGAAGCTCACCAAGCTTCATTTCAGTCCTAGGCACTCAAAGCGCATTATGCCTAGAGTGTGAAAACTGAGTTTCCTTGAGAGCTGCTTGGAAGCCTGATGGTGTGTGAAGTTAGTGAGCCAAATGGAGTTGTTCTCCCACAAGAACCAGTCGGATGATTCTTCCTCAATATGCGCTTCACCAACATGCAGTGTTTCCTTGATTGAATTAGCTCTCACACGAATATTTGCGCCTAGAGCCTTTGAATTGAGGGCTATCTGAAAACGGCTTTGGCGCTGAAGTTGCCTGTGAATGTGGAGTTGGTGGCATGTGAAACCCGCATGTGGAGCATTCGTTTGTGTGGGAAGCTCTACCAGGTTCATTCCTAGATAATGCATTCAAAGGGCATTAAGCCTAGAGTGTGAAAACTGAGTTTCCTTGAGAGCTGCTTGGAAGCCTGATGGTGTGTGAAGTTAGTGAGCCAAATGGAGTTGTTCTCCCACAAGAACCACTCGGCTGATGCTTCTTCAATATGCGCTTCACCAACATGCATTGTTTCCTTGATTGAATTAGCTCTCACACCAATATTTGCGCCTAGAGTTTTGTATTGAGGGCTATCTGAAAACGGCTTTGGCGCTGAAGTGGTCTTTGAATGTGGAGTTGGTGGCATGTGAAACCCGCATGTGGAGCATTGGTTTGTGTGGGAAGCTCACCAAGCTTCATTTCAGTCCTAGGCACTCAAAGGGCATTAAGCCTAGAGTGTGAAAATTGAGTTTCCTTGAGAGCTGCTTGGAAGCCTGATGGTGTGTGAAGTTAGTGAGAAAAATGGAGTTGTTCTCCCACAAGAACCACTCGGCTGATGCTTCTTCAATATGCGCTTCACCAACATCCAGTGTTTCCTTGATTGAATTAGCTCTCACACCAATATTTGCACCTAGAGCCTTTGTATTGAGGGCTTTCTGAAAACGGCTTTGGCGCTGAAGGTGTCTGTGAAAGTGGAGTTGGTGGCATGTGAAACCCGCATGTGGAGCATTGGTTTGTGTGGAATGCTCTACCAGGGTCATTCCTAGATAATGTACTCAAAGGCCATTAAGGCTAGAGTGTGAAAACTGAGTTTCCTTGAGAGATGCTTGGAAGCCTGATGGTGTGTGAAGTTAGTGAGCCAAATGGAGTTGTTCTCCCACAAGAACCACTCCCCTGATTCTTCTTCAATGTGCGCATCACCAACATGCATTGTTTCCTTGATTGAATTAGCTCTCACACCAATATTTGCGCCTAGAGCCTTTGTATTGAGGGCTATCTGAAAACAGCTTTGGCGCTGAAGTTCTCTGTGAATGTGGAGTTGGTGGCATGTGAAACCCGCATGTGGAGCATTGGTTTGTATGGGAAGCTCACCAAGCTTCATTTCAGTCCTAGGCACTCAAAGGGCATTAAGCCAAGAGTGTGAAAATTGAGTTTCCTTGAGAGCTGCTTGGAAGCCTGATGGTGTATGAAGTTAGTGAGCCAAATGGAGTTGTTCTCCCACAAGAACCACTCGGCTGATTCTTCTTCAATATGCGCTTCACCAACATGCAGTATTTCCTTGATTGAATTAGCTCTCACACCAATATTTGAGCCTAGAGCCTTTGTATTGAGGGCTATCTGAAAACAACTTTGGCGCTGAAGTTCTCTGTGAACGTGGAGTTGGTGGCATGTGAAACCCGCATGTGGAGCATTGGTTTGTGTGGGAAGCTCACCAAGCTTCATTTCAGTCCTAGGCACTCAAAGGGCATTAAGCCAAGAGTGTGAAAACTGAGTTTCCTCGAGAGCTGCTTGGAAGCCTGATGGTGTGTGACGTTAGTGAGCCAAATGGAGTTGTTCTCCCACAAGAACCACTCGGCTGATTCTTCTTCAATATGCGCTTCACCAACATGCAGTGTTTCCTTGATTGAATTAGCTCTCACACCAATATTTGCGCCTAGAGCCTTTGTATTGAGGGCTATCTGAAAACGGCTTTGGCGCTGAAGTTCTCTGTGAATGTGGAGTTGGTGGCATGTGAAACCCGCATGTGGAGCATTGGTTTGTGTGGGAAGCTCACCAAGCTTCATTTCAGTCCTAGGCACTCAAAGGGCATTAAGCCTAGAGTGTGAAAACTGAGTTTCCTTGAGAGCTGCTTGGAAGCCTGATGGTGTGTGAAGTTAGTGAGCCAAATGGAGTTGTTCTCCCACAAGAACCACTCGGCTGTTTCTTCTTCAATATGTGCTTCAGCAAGATGAAGTGTTTCCTTGATTGAATTAGCTCTCACACCAATATTTGCGCCTAGAGCCTTTGTAATGAGGGTTATCTGAAAACGGCTTTGACGCTGAAGTTGTCTGTGAACGTGGAGTTGGTGGCATGTGAAACCCGCATGTGGAGCATTGGTTTGTGTGGGAAGCTCACCAAGCTTCATTTCAGTCCTAGGCACTCAAAGCGCATTATGCCTAGAGTGTGAAAACTGAGTTTCCTTGAGAGCTGCTTGGAAGCCTGATGGTGTGTGAAGTTAGTGAGCCAAATAGAGTTGTTCTCCCACAAGAACCAGTCGGATGATTCTTCCTCAATATGCGCTTCACCAACATGCAGTGTTTCCTTGATTGAATTAGCTCTCACACGAATATTTGCGCCTAGAGCCTTTGAATTGAGGGCTATCTGAAAACGGCTTTGGCTAGAGAGTTTTCTGTGAATGTGGAGTTGGTGGCATGTGAAACCCGCATGTGGAGCATTCGTTTGTGTGGGAAGCTCTACCAGGTTCATTCCTAGATAATGCATTCAAAGGGCATTAAGCCTAGAGTGTGAAAACTGAGTTTCCTTGAGAGCTGCTTGGAAGCCTGATGGTGTGTGAAGTTAGTGAGCCAAATGGAGTTGTTCTCCCACAAGAACCACTCCCCTGATTCTTCTTCAATATGCGCTTCACCAACATGCAGTGTATCCTTGATTGAATTAGCTCTCACACCAATATTTGCGCCTAGAGCCTTTGTATTGAGGGCTATCTGAAAACGGCTTTGGCTAGGAAGTTGTCTGTGAATGTGGAGTTGGTGGCATGTGAAACCCGCATGTGGAGCATTGGTTTGTGTGGGAAGCTCACCAAGCTTCATTTCAGTCCTAGGCACTCAAAGGGGATTAAGCCTGGAGTGTGAAAACTGAGTTTCCTTGAGAGCTGCTTGGAAGCCTGATGGTGTGTGAAGTTAGTGAGCCAAATGGAGTTGTTCTCCCACAAGAACCAGTCGGATGATTCTTCCTCAATATGCGCTTCACCAACATGCAGTGTTTCCTTGATTGAATTAGCTCTCACACGAATATTTGCGCCTAGAGCCTTTGAATTGAGGGCTATCTGAAAACGGCTTTGGCGCTGAAGTTGCCTGTGAATGTGGAGTTGGTGGCATGTGAAACCCGCATGTGGAGCATTCGTTTGTGTGGGAAGCTCTACCAGGTTCATTCCTAGATAATGCATTCAAAGGGCATTAAGCCTAGAGTGTGAAAACTGAGTTTCCTTGAGAGCTGCTTGGAAGCCTGATGGTGTGTGAAGTTAGTGAGCCAAATGGAGTTGTTCTCCCACAAGAACTACTCGGCTGATTCTTCTTCAATATGCGCTTCACCAACATGCATTGTTTCCTTGATTGAATTAGCTCTCACACCAATATTTGCGCCTAGAGTTTTGTATTGAGGGCTATCTGAAAACGGCTTTGACACTGAAGTTGTCTGTGAACGTGGAGTTGGTGGCATGTGAAACCCGCATGTGGAGCATTGGTTTGTGTGGGAAGCTCACCAAGCTTCATTTCAGTCCGAGATAATGCACTCAAAGGGCATTAAGCCAAGAGTGTGAAAACTGAGTTTCCTTGAGAGCTGCTTGGAAGCCTGATGGTGTGTGACGTTAGTGAGCCAAATGGAGTTGTTTTCCCACAAGAACCACTCGGCTGATTCTTCTTCAATATGCGCTTCACCAACATGCCCTGTTTCCTTGATTGAATTAGCTCTCACACCAATATTTGCGCCTAGAGCCTTTGTATTGAGGGCTATCTGAAAACAGGTTTGGCGCTGAAGTGGTCTGTGAATGTGCAGTTGGTGGCATGTGAAACCCGCATGTGGAGCATTGGTTTGTGTGGGAAGCTCTACCAGGGTCATTCCTAGATAATGTACTCAAAGGCCATTAAGCCTAGAGTGTGAAAACTGAGTTTCCTTGAGAGCTGCTTGGAAGCCTGATGGTGTGTGAAGTTAGTGAGCCAAATGGAGTTGTTCTCCCACAAGAACCACTCGGCTGATTCTTCTTCAATATGCGCTTCACCAACATGCAGTGTTTCCTTGATTGAAGTAGCACTCACACCAATATTTGCGCCTAGAGCCTTTGTATTGAGGGCTATCTGAAAACAGCTTTGGCGCTGAAGTTCTCTGTGAATGTGGAGTTGGTGGCATGTGAAACCCGCATGTGGAGCATTGGTTTGTGTGGGAAGCTCACCAAGCTTCATTTCAGTCCTAGGCACTCAAAGGGCATTAAGCCAAGAGTGTGAAAACTGAGTTTCCTTGAGAGCTGCTTGGAAGCCTGATGGTGTGTGAAGTTAGTGAGCCAAATGGAGTTGTTCTCCCACAAGAACCACTCCCCTGATTCTTCTTCAATATGCGATTCACCAACATGCAGTGTTTCCTTGATTGAATTAGCTCTCACACCAATATTTGCGCCTAGAGCCTTTGTATTGAGGGCTATCTGAAAACGGCTTTGGCACTGAAGTTGTCTGTGAATGTGGAGTTGTGGCGTGTGAAACCCGCATGTGGAGCATTGGTTTGTGTGGGATGCTCACCAAGCTTCATTTCAGTCCGAGATAATGCACTCAAAGGGCATTAAGCCTAGAGTGTGAAAACTGAGTTTCCTTGAGAGCCGCTTGGAAGCCTGATGGTGTGTGAAGTTAGTGAGCCAAATGGAGTTGTTCTCCCACAAGAACCACTTGGCTGATTCTTCTTCAATATGCGCTTCACCAACATGCAGTGTTTCCTTGATTGAATTAGCTCTCACACCAATATTTGAGCCTAGAGCCTTTGTATTGAGGGCTATCTGAAAACGGCTTTGGCGCTGAAGTTGTCTTTGAAAGTGGAGTTGGTGGCATGTGAAACCCGCATGTGGAGCATTGGTTTGTGTGGAATGCTCTACCAGGGTCATTCCTAGATAATGTACTCAAAGGCCATTAAGGCTAGAGTGTGAAAACTGAGTTTCCTTGAGAGCTGCTTGGAAGCCTGATGGTGTGTGAAGTTAGTGAGCCAAATGGAGTTGTTCTCCCACAAGAACCACTCCCCTGATTCTTCTTCAATATGCGATTCACCAACATTCAGTGTTTCCTTGATTGAATTAGCTCTCACACCAATATTTGCGCCTAGAGCCTTTGTATTGAGGGCTATCTGAAAACGGCTTTGGCCCTGAAGTGGTCTGTGAATGTGGAGTTGGTGGCATGTCAAACCCGCATGTGGAGCATTGGTTTGTGTGGGAAGCTCACCAAGCTTCATTTCAGTCCTAGGCACTCAAAGGGCATTAAGCCTAGAGTGTGAAAATTGAGTTTCCTTGAGAGGTGCTTGGAAGCCTGATGGTGTGTGAAGTTAGTGAGAAAAATGGAGTTGTTCTCCCACAAGAACCACTCGGCTGATTCTTCTTCAATATGCGCTTCACCAACATGCAGTGTTTCCTTGATTGAATTAGCTCTCACACCAATATTTGCGTCTAGAGCCTTTGTATTGAGGGCTATCTGAAAACGGCTTTGGCGCTGAAGTTGTCTGTGAATGTGGAGTTGGTGGCATGTGAAACCCGCATGTGGAGCATTGGTTTGTGTGGGAAGCTCACCAAGCTTCATTTCAGTCCTAGGCACTCAAAGGGCATTAAGCCTAGAGTGTGAAAACTGAGTTTCCTTGAGAGCCGCTTGGAAGCCTGATGGTGTGTGAAGTTAGTGAGCCAAATGGAGTTGTTCTCCCACAAGAACCACTCGGCTGATTCTTCTTCAATATGCGCTTCACCAACATGCAGTGTTTCCTTGATTGAATTAGCTCTCACACCAATATTTGCGCCTAGAGCTTTTGCATTGAGGGCTATCTGAAAACATCTTTGGCGCTGAAGTTCTCTGTGAATGTGGAGTTGGTGGCATGTGAAACCCGCATGTGGAGCATTGGTTTGTGTGGGAAGCTCACCAAGCTTCATTTCAGTCCTAGGCACTCAAAGGGCATTAAGCCAAGAGTGTGAAAACTGAGTTTCCTTGAGAGCTGCTTGGAAGCCTGATGGTGTGTGAAGTTAGTGAGCCAAATGGAGTTGTTCTCCCACAAGAACCACTCGGCTGATTCTTCTTCAATATGCGATTCACCAACATTCAGTGTTTCCTTGATTGAATTAGCTCTCACACCAATATTTGCGCCTAGAGCCTTTGTATTGAGGGCTATCTGAAAACGGCTTTGGCGCTGAAGAGGTCTGTGAATGTGCAGTTGGTGGCATGTGAAACCCGCATGTGGAGCATTGGTTTGTGTGGGAAGCTCACCAAGCTTCATTTCAGTCCTAGGCACTCAAAGGGCATTAAGCCTAGAGTGTGAAAACTGAGTTTCCTTGAGAGCTGCTTGGAAGCCTGATGGTGTGTGAAGTTAGTGAGAAAAATGGAGTTGTTCTCCCACAAGAACCACTCGGCTGATGCTTCTTCAATATGCGCTTCACCAACATGCAGTGTTTCCTTGATTGAATTAGCTCTCACACCAATATTTGCGTCTAGAGCCTTTGTATTGAGGGCTATCTGAAAACGGCTTTGGCGCTGAAGTTGTCTGTTAACGTGGAGTTGGTGGCATGTGAAACCCGCATGTGGAGCATTGGTTTGTGTGGGAAGCTCACCAAGCTTCATTTCAGTCCTAGGCACTCAAAGGGGATTAAGCCTGGAGTGTGAAAACTGAGTTTCCTTGAGAGCTGCTTGGAAGCCTGATGGTGTGTGAAGTTAGTGAGCCAAATGGAGTTGTTCTCCCACAAGAACCACTCGGCTGATTCTTCTTCAATATGCGCTTCACCAACATGCAGTGTTTCCTTGATTGAATTAGCTCTCACACCAATATTTGCGCCTAGAGCCTTTGTATTGAGGGCTATCTGAAAACAGCTTTGGCGCTGAAGTTCTCTGTGAATGTGGAGTTGGTGGCATGTGAAACCCGCATGTGGAGCATTGGTTTGTGTGGGAAGCTCACCAAGCTTCATTTCAGTCCTAGGCACTCAAAGGGCATTAAGCCAAGAGTGTGAAAACTGAGTTTCCTTGAGAGCTGCTTGGAAGCCTGATGGTGTGTGAAGTTAGTGAGCCAAATGCAGTTGTTCTCCAACAAGAACCACTCGGCTGATTCTTCTTCAATATGCGCTTCACCAACATGCAGTGTTTCCTTGATTGAATTAGCTCTCACACCAATATTTGCACCTAGAGCCTTTGTATTGAGGGCTATCTGAAAACGGCTTTGGCTAGGAAGTTGTCTGTGAATGTGGAGTTGTTCCGTGTGAAACCCGCATGTGGAGCATTGGTTTGTGTGGGATGCTCACCAAGCTTCATTTCAGTCCTAGGCACTCAAAGGGCATTAAGCCTAGAGTGTGAAAACTCAGTTTCCTTGAGAGCTGCTTGGAAGCCTGATGGTGTGTGAAGTTAGTGAGAAAAATGGAGTTGTTCTCCCACAAGAACCACTCGGCTGATTCTTCTTCAATATGCGCTTCACCAACATGCAGTGTTTCCTTGATTGAATTAGCTCTCACACCAATATTTGCGTCTAGAGCCTTTGTATTGAGGGATATCTGAAAACGGTTTTGGCGCTGAAGTTCTCTGTGAATGTGGAGTTTGTGGCATGTGAAACCCGCATGTGGAGCATTGGTTTGTGTGGGATGCTCACCAAGCTTCATTTCAGTCCTAGGCACTCAAAGGGCATTAAGCCTAGAGTGTGAAAACTGAGTTTCCTTGAGAGCTGCTTGGAAGCCTGATGGTGTGTGACATTAATGAACCAAATGGAGTTGTTCTCCCACAAGAATTACTCGGCTGATTCTTCTTCAATATGCGCTTCACCAACATGCAGTGTTTCCTTGATTGAATTAGCTCTCACACCAATATTTGCGCCTAGAGCCTTTGTATTGAGGGCTTTCTGAAAACGGCTTTGGCGCTGAAGGTGTCTGTGAAAGTGGAGTTGGTGGCATGTGAAACCCGCATGTGGAGCATTGGTTTGTGTGGAATGCTCTACCAGGGTCATTCCTAGATAATGTACTCAAAGGCCATTAAGGCTAGAGTGTGAAAACTGAGTTTCCTTGAGAGATGCTTGGAAGCCTGATGGTGTGTGAAGTTAGTGAGCCAAATGGAGTTGTTCTCCCACAAGAACCACTCCCCTGATTCTTCTTCAATATGCGCTTCACCAACATGCATTGTTTCCTTGATTGAATTAGCTCTCACACCAATATTTGCGCCTAGAGCCTTTGTATTGAGGGCTATCTGAAAACGGCTTTGGCGCTGAAGTGGTCTGTGAATGTGGAGTTGGTGGCATGTGAAACCCGCATGTGGAGCATTGGTTTGTATGGGAAGCTCACCAAGCTTCATTTCAGTCCTAGGCACTCAAAGGGCATTAAGCCAAGAGTGTGAAAATTGAGTTTCCTTGAGAGCTGCTTGGAAGCCTGATGGTGTATGAAGTTAGTGAGCCAAATGGAGTTGTTCTCCCACAAGAACCACTCGGCTGATTCTTCTTCAATATGCGCTTCACCAACATGCAGTATTTCCTTGATTGAATTAGCTCTCACACCAATATTTGCGCCTAGAGCCTTTGTATTGAGGGCTATCTGAAAACAGCTTTGGCGCTGAAGTTCTCTGTGAACGTGGAGTTGGTGGCATGTGAAACCCGCATGTGGAGCATTGGTTTGTGTGGGAAGCTCACCAAGCTTCATTTCAGTCCTAGGCACTCAAAGGGCATTAAGCCAAGAGTGTGAAAACTGAGTTTCCTTGAGAGCTGCTTGGAAGCCTGATGGTGTGTGACGTTAGTGAGCCAAATGGAGTTGTTCTCCCACAAGAACCACTCGGCTGATTCTTCTTCAATATGCGCTTCACCAACATGCAGTGTTTCCTTGATTGAATTAGCTCTCACACCAATATTTGCACCTAGAGCCTTTGCATTGAGGGCTATCTGAAAACGGCTTTGGCTAGGGAGTTGTCTGTGAATGTGGAGTTGGTGGCATGTGAAACCCGCATGTGGAGCATTGGTTTGTGTGGGATGCTCTACCAGTGTCATTCCTAGATAATGTACTCAAAGGCCATTAAGCCAGAGTGTGAAAACTGAGTTTCCTTGAGAGTTGCTTGGAAGCCTGATGGTGTGTGAAGTTAGTGAGCCAAATGGAGTTGTTCTCCAACAAGAACCACTCGGCTGATTCTTCTTCAATATGCGCTTCACCAACATGCAGTGTTTCCTTGATTGAATTAGCTCTCACACCAATATTTGCGCCTAGAGCCTTTGTATTGAGGGCTATCTGAAAACGGCTTTGGCGCTGAAGTTGTGTGTGAATGTGGAGTTGGTGGCATGTGAAACCCGCATGTGGAGCATTGGTTTGTGTGGGATGCTCTACCAGGGTCATTCCTAGATAATGCACTCAAAGGGCATTAAGCCTAGAGTGTGAAAACTGAGTTTCCTTGAGAGCTGCTTGGAAGCCTGATGGTGTGTGAAGTTAGTGAGCCAAATGGAGTTGTTCTCCCACAAGAACCACTCGGCTGATTCTTCTTCAATATGCGCTTCACCAACATGCAGTGTTTCCTTGATTGAATTAGCTCTCACACCAATATTTGCGCCTAGAGCCTTTATATTGTGGGCTATCTGAAAACGGCTTTGGCGCTGAAGTTGTCTGTGAATGTGGAGTTGGTGGCATGTGAAACCCGCATGTGGAGCATTGGTTTGTGTGGGAAGCTCACCAAGTTTCATTTCAGTCCTAGGTACTCAAAGGGCATTAAGACAAGAGTGTGAAAACTGAGTTTCCTTGAGAGTTGCTTGGAAGCCTGATGGTGTGTGAAGTTAGTGAGACAAATGGAGTTGTTCTCCCACAAGAACCACTCGGCTGATTCTTCTTCAATATGCGCTTCACCAACATGCAGTGTTTCCTTGATTGAATTAGCTCTCACACCAATATTTGGGCCTAGAGTCTTTGAATTGAGGGCTATCTGAAAACGGCTTTGGCACTGAAGTTGTCTGTGAATGTGGAGTTGCTGGCGTGTGAAACCCGCATGTGGAGCTTTGGTTTGTGTGGGAAGCCCACCGAGCTTCATTTCAGTCCTAGGCACTCAAAGGGCATTAAGCCTAGAGTGTGAAAACTGAGTTTCCTTGAGAGCCGCGTGGAAGCCTGATGGTGTGTGAAGTTAGTGAGCCAAATGGAGTTGTTCTCCCACAAGAACCACTCGGCTGATTCTTCTTCAATATGCGCTTCACCAACATGCAGTGTTTCCTTGATTGAATTAGCTCTCACACCAATATTTGCGTCTAGAGCCTTTGTATTGAGGGCTATCTGAAAACAGGTTTGGCGCTGAAGTTGTCTGTGAATGTGGAGTTGGTGGCATGTGAAACCCGCATGTGGAGCATTGGTTTGTGTGGGAAGCTCACCAAGCTTCATTTCAGTCCTAGGCACTCAAAGTGCATTAAGCCTAGAGTGTGATAACTAAGTTTCCTTGAGAGCTGCTTGGAAGCCTGATGGTGTGTGAAGTTAGTGAGCCAAATGGAGTTGTTCTCCCACAAGAACCACTCGGCTGATTCTTCTTCAATATGCGCTTCACCAACATGCAGTGTTTCCTTGATTGAATTAGCTCTCACACCAATATTTGCGCCTAGAGTTTTGTATTGAGGGCTATCTGAAAACAGGTTTGGCGCTGAAGTTGTCTGTGAATGTGGAGTTGGTGGCATGTGAAACCCGCATGTGAAGCATTGGTTTGTGTGGGAAGCTCACCAAGCTTCATTTCAGTCCTAGGCACTCAAAGGCCATTAAGGCTAGAGTGTGAAAACTGAGTTTCCTTGAGAGCTGCTTGGAAGCCTGATGGTGTGTGAAGTTAGTGAGCCAAATGGAGTTGTTCTCCCACAAGAACCACTCGGCTGATTCTTCTTCAATATGCGCTTCACCAACATGCAGTGTTTCCTTGATTGAATTAGCTCTCACACCAATATTTGCGCCTAGAGCCTTTGTATTGAGGGCTTTCTGAAAACGGCTTTGGCGCTGAAGGTGTCTGTGAAAGTGGAGTTGGTGGCATGTGAAACCCGCATGTGGAGCATTGGTTTCTGTGGGAATGCTCTACCAGGGTCATTCCTAGATAATGTACTCAAAGGCCATTAAGGCTAGAGTGTGAAAACTGAGTTTCCTTGAGAGATGCTTGGAAGCCTGATGGTGTGTGAAGTTAGTGAGCCAAATGGAGTTGTTCTCCCACAAGAACCACTCCCCTGATTCTTCTTCAATATGCGCTTCACCAACATGCATTGTTTCCTTGATTGAATTAGCTCTCACACCAATATTTGCGCCTAGAGCCTTTGTATTGAGGGCTATCTGAAAACGGCTTTGGCGCTGAAGTGGTCTGTGAATGTGGAGTTGGTGGCATGTGAAACCCGCATGTGGAGCATTGGTTTGTATGGGAAGCTCACCAAGCTTCATTTCAGTCCTAGGCACTCAAAGGGCATTAAGCCAAGAGTGTGAAAATTGAGTTTCCTTGAGAGCTGCTTGGAAGCCTGATGGTGTATGAAGTTAGTGAGCCAAATGGAGTTGTTCTCCCACAAGAACCACTCGGCTGATTCTTCTTCAATATGCGCTTCACCAACATGCAGTATTTCCTTGATTGAATTAGCTCTCACACCAATATTTGCGCCTAGAGCCTTTGTATTGAGGGCTATCTGAAAACGGCTTTGGCACTGAAGTTCTCTGTGAACGTGGAGTTGGTGGCATGTGAAACCCGCATGTGGAGCATTGGTTTGTGTGGGAAGCTCACCAAGCTTCATTTCAGTCCTAGGCACTCAAAGGGCATTAAGCCAAGAGTGTGAAAACTGAGTTTCCTTGAGAGCTGCTTGGAAGCCTGATGGTGTGTGACGTTAGTGAGCCAAATGGAGTTGTTCTCCCACAAGAACCACTCGGCTGATTCTTCTTCAATATGCGCTTCACCAACATGCAGTGTTTCCTTGATTGAATTAGCTCTCACACCAATATTTGCACCTAGAGCCTTTGCATTGAGGGCTATCTGAAAACGGCTTTGGCTAGGGAGTTGTCTGTGAATGTGGAGTTGGTGGCATGTGAAACCTGCATGTGGAGCATTGGTTTGTGTGGGATGCTCTACCAGTGTCATTCCTAGATAATGTACTCAAAGGCCATTAAGCCAGAGTGTGAAAACTGAGTTTCCTTGAGAGTTGCTTGGAAGCCTGATGGTGTGTGAAGTTAGTGAGCCAAATGGAGTTGTTCTCCAACAAGAACCACTCGGCTGATTCTTCTTCAATATGCGCTTCACCAACATGCAGTGTTTCCTTGATTGAATTAGCTCTCACACCAATATTTGCGCCTAGAGCCTTTGTATTGAGGGCTATCTGAAAACGGCTTTGGCGCTGAAGTTGTGTGTGAATGTGGAGTTGGTGGCATGTGAAACCCGCATGTGGAGCATTGGTTTGTGTGGGATGCTCTACCAGGTTCATTCCTAGATAATGCACTCAAAGGGCATTAAGCCTAGAGTGTGAAAACTGAGTTTCCTTGAGAGCTGCTTGGAAGCCTGATGGTGTGTGAAGTTAGTGAGCCAAATGGAGTTGTTCTCCCACAAGAACCACTCGGCTGATTCTTCTTCAATATGCGCTTCACCAACATGCAGTGTTTCCTTGATTGAATTAGCTCTCACACCAATATTTGCGCCTAGAGCCTTTATATTGTGGGCTATCTGAAAACGGCTTTGGCGCTGAAGTTGTCTGTGAATGTGGAGTTGGTGGCATGTGAAACCCGCATGTGGAGCATTGGTTTGTGTGGGAAGCTCACCAAGTTTCATTTCAGTCCTAGGTACTCAAAGGACATTAAGACAAGAGTGTGAAAACTGAGTTTCCTTGAGAGTTGCTTGGAAGCCTGATGGTGTGTGAAGTTAGTGAGCCAAATGGAGTTGTTCTCCCACAAGAACCACTCGGCTGATTCTTCTTCAATATGCGCTTCACCAACATGCAGTGTTTCCTTGATTGAATTAGCTCTCACACCAATATTTGGGCCTAGAGTCCTTTGAATTGAGGGCTATCTGAAAACGGCTTTGGCACTGAAGTTGTCTGTGAATGTGGAGTTGCTGGCGTGTGAAACCCGCATGTGGAGCTTTGGTTTGTGTGGGAAGCCCACCGAGCTTCATTTCAGTCCTAGGCACTCAAAGGGCATTAAGCCTAGAGTGTGAAAACTGAGTTTCCTTGAGAGCCGCGTGGAAGCCTGATGGTGTGTGAAGTTAGTGAGCCAAATGGAGTTGTTCTCCCACAAGAACCACTCGGCTGATTCTTCTTCAATATGCGCTTCACCAACATGCAGTGTTTCCTTGATTGAATTAGCTCTCACACCAATATTTGCGTCTAGAGCCTTTGTATTGAGGGCTATCTGAAAACAGCTTTGGCGCTGAAGTTGTCTGTGAATGTGGAGTTGGTGGCATGTGAAACCCGCATGTGGAGCATTGGTTTGTGTGGGAAGCTCACCAAGCTTCATTTCAGTCCTAGGCACTCAAAGTGCATTAAGCCTAGAGTGTGAAAACTGAGTTTCCTTGAGAGCTGCTTGGAAGCCTGATGGTGTGTGAAGTTAGTGAGCCAAATGGAGTTGTTCTCCCACAAGAACCACTCGGCTGATTCTTCTTCAATATGCGCTTCACCAACATGCAGTGTTTCCTTGATTGAATTAGCTCTCACACCAATATTTGCGCCTAGAGTTTTGTATTGAGGGCTATCTGAAAACAGGTTTGGCGCTGAAGTTGTCTGTGAATGTGGAGTTGGTGGCATGTGAAACCCGCATGTGAAGCATTGGTTTGTGTGGGAAGCTCACCAAGCTTCATTTCAGTCCTAGGCACTCAAAGGCCATTAAGGCTAGAGTGCTGAAAACTGAGTTTCCTTGAGAGATGCTTGGGAAGCCTGATGGTGTGTGAAGTTAGTGAGCCAAATGGAGTGTTCTCCCACAAGAACCACTCGCCTGATTCTTCTTCAATATGCGCTTCACCAACATGCAGTGTTTCCTTGATTGAATTAGCTCTCACACCAATATTTGCGCCTAGAGCCTTTGTATTGAGGGCTATCTGAAAACAGCTTTGGCGCTGAAGTTCTCTGTGAATGTGGAGTTGGTGGCATGTGAAACCCGCATGTGGAGCATTGGTTTGTGTGGGAAGCTCACCAAGCTTCATTTCAGTCCTAGGCACTCAAAGGGCATTAAGCCAAGAGTGTGAAAACTGAGTTTCCTTGAGAGCTGCTTGGAAGCCTGATGGTGTGTGAATTTAGTGAGCCAAATGGAGTTGTTCTCCCACAAGAACCACTCGGCTGATTCTTCTTCAATATGCGCTTCACCAACATGCAGTGTTTCCTTGATTGAATTAGCTCTCACACCAATATTTGCACCTAGAGCCTTTGTATTGAGGGCTATCTGAAAATGGCTTTGGCTAGGAAGTTGTCTGTGAATGTGGAGTTGGTGGCATGTGAAACCCGCATGTGGAGCATTGGTTTGTGTGGGAAGCTCACCAAGTTTCATTTCAGTCCTAGGTACTCAAAGGGCATTAAGCCAAGAGTGTGAAAACTGAGTTTCCTTGAGAGCCGCTTGGAAGCCTGATGGTGTGTGAAGTTAGTGAGACAAATGGAGTTGTTCTTCCACAAGAACCACTCGGCTGATTCTTCTTCAATATCTGCTTCAACAACATCCAGTGTTTCCTTGATTGAATTAGCTCTCACACCAATATTTGCGCCTAGAGCCTTTGTATTGAGGGATATCTGAAAACGGCTTTGGCGCTGAAGTTGTCTGTGAATGTGGAGTTGGTGGCATGTGAAACCCGCATGTGGAGCATTGGTTTGTGTATGAAGCTCACCAAGCTTCATTTCAGTCATAGGCACTCAAATTGCATTAAGCCTAATGAGTGAAAACTGAGTTTCCTTGAGAGCTGCTTGGAAGCCTGATGGTATGTGAAGTTAGTGAGCCAAATGGAGTTGTTCTCCCACAAGAACTACTCGGCTGATTCTTCTTCAATATGCGCTTCACCAACATGCAGTGTTTCCTTGATTGAATTAGCTCTCACACCAATATTTGCGTCTAGAGCCTTTGTATTGAGGGCTATCTGAAAACGGCTTTGGCGCTGAAGTTGTCTGTGAATGTGGAGTTGGTGGCATGTGAAACCCGCATGTGGAGCATTGGTTTGTGTGGGAAGCTCACCAAGCTTCATTTCAGTCCTAGGCACTCAAAGGGCATTAAGCCTAGAGTGTGAAAACTGAGTTTCCTTGAGAGCCGCTTGGAAGCCTGATGGTGTGTGACGTTAGTGAGCCAAATGGAGTTGTTCTCCCACAAGAACCACTCGGCTGATTCTTCTTCAATATGCGCTTCACCAACATGCAATGTTTCCTTGATTGAATTAGCTCTCACACCAATATTTGCGCCTAGAGCCTTTGCATTGAGGGCTATCTGAAAACAGCTTTGGCGCTGAAGTTCTCTGTGAATGTGGAGTTGGTGGCATGTGAAACCCGCATGTGGAGCATTGGTTTGTGTGGGAAGCTCACCAAGCTTCATTTCAGTCCTAGGCACTCAAAGGGCATTAAGCCAAGAGTGTGAAAACTGAGTTTCCTTGAGAGCTGCTTGGAAGCCTGATGGTGTGTGAAGTTAGTGAGCCAAATGGAGTTGTTCTCCCACAAGAACCACTCGGCTGATTCTTCTTCAATATGCGATTCACCAACATTCAGTGTTTCCTTGATTGAATTAGCTCTCACACCAATATTTGAGCCTAGAGCCTTTGTATTGAGGGCTATCTGAAAACGGCTTTGGCGCTGAAGTTGTCTGTGAATGTGCAGTTGCTGGCATGTGAAACCCGCATGTGGAGCATTGGTTTGTGTGGGAAGCTCACCAAGCTTCATTTCAGTCCTAGGCACTCAAAGGGCATTAAGCCTAGTGTGTGAAAATTGAGTTTCCTTGAGAGCTGCTTGGAAGCCTGATGGTGTGTGAAGTTAGTGAGTCAAATGGAGTTGTTCTCCCACAAGAACCACTCCCCTGATTCTTCTTCAATATGCGCTTCACCAACATGCAGTGTTTCCTTGATTGAATTAGCTCTCACACCAATATTTGCGTCTAGAGCCTTTGTATTGAGGGCTATCTGAAAACGGTTTTGGCGCTGAAGTTGTCTGTGAATGTGGAGTTTGTGGCATGTGAAACCCGCATGTGGAGCATTGGTTTGTGTGGCAAGCTCACCAAGCTTCATTTCAGTCCTAGGCACTCAAAGGGCATTAAGCCTAGAGTGTGAAAACTGAGTTTCCTTGAGAGCTGCTTGGAAGCCTGATGGTGTGTGACATTAGTGAACCAAATGGAGTTGTTCTCCCACAAGAACTACTCGGCTGATTCTTCTTCAATATGCGCTTCACCAACATGCAGTGTTTCCTTGATTGAATTAGCTCTCACACCAATATTTGCACCTAGAGCCTTTGTATTGAGGGCTTTCTGAAAACGGCTTTGGCGCTGAAGGTGTCTGTGAAAGTGGAGTTGGTGGCATGTGAAACCCGCATGTGGAGCATTGGTTTGTGTGGAATGCTCTACCAGGGTCATTCCTAGATAATGTACTCAAAGGCCATTAAGGCTAGAGTGTGAAAACTGAGTTTCCTTGAGAGCTGCTTGGAAGCCTGATGGTGTGTGAAGTTAGTGAGCCAAATGGAGTTGTTCTCCCACAAGAACCACTCGGCTGATTCTTCTTCAATATGCGCTTCACCAACATGCATTGTTTCCTTGATTGAATTAGCTCTCACACCAATATTTGCGCCTAGAGCCTTTGTATTGAGGGCTATCTGAAAACGGCTTTGGCGCTGAAGTGGTCTGTGAATGTGGAGTTGGTGGCATGTGAAACCCGCATGTGGAGCATTGGTTTGTGTGGGAAGCTCTACCAGCTTCATTCCTAGATAATGCAGTCAAAGGGCATTAAGCCTAGAGTGCGAAAACTGAGTTTCCTTGAGAGCTGCTTGGAAGCCTGATGGTGTGTGAATTTAGTGAGCCAAATGGAGTTGTTCTCCCACAAGAACCACTCGGCTGATTCTTGTTCAATATGCGCTTCACCAACATGCAGTGTTTCCTTGATTGAATTAGCTCTCACACCAATATTTGCGCCTAGAGCCTTTGTATTGAGGGCTATCTGAAAACGGCTTTGGCTAGGAAGTTGTCTGTGAATGTGGAGTTGTGGCGTGTGAAACCCGCATGTGGAGCATTGGTTTGTGTGGGATGCTCACCAAGCTTCATTTCAGTCCTAGGCACTCAAAGGGCATTAAGCCTAGAGTGTGAAAACTGAGTTTCCTTGAGAGCTGCTTGGAAGCCTGATGGTGTGTGAAGTTAGTGAGAAAAATGGAGTTGTTCTCCCACAAGAACCACTCGGCTGATTCTTCCTCAATATGCGCTTCACCAACATGCAGTGTTTCCTTGATTGAATTAGCTCTCACACCAATATTTGCGTCCAGAGCCTTTGTATGGAGGGCTATCTGAAAACGGCTTTGGCGCTGAAGTTGTCTGTGAATGTGGAGTTGGTGGCATGTGAAACCCGCATGTGGAGCATTGGTTTGTGTGGGAAGCTCTATCAGGGTCATTCCTAGATAATGTACTCAAAGGCCATTAAGCCTAGAGTGTGAAAACTGAGTTTCCTTGAGAGCTGCTTGGAAGCCTGATGGTGTGTGAAGTTAGTGAGCCAAATGGAGTTGTTCTCCCACAAGAACCACTCCCCTGATTCTTCTTCAATATGCGATTCACCAACATGCAGTGTTTCCTTGATTGAATTAGCTCTCACACCAATATTTGTGCCTAGAGCCTTTGTATTGAGATCTATCTGAAAACGGCTTTGGCGCTGAAGTTGTCTGTGAATGTGGAGTTGGTGGCATGTGAAACCCGCATGTGGAGCATTGGTTTGTGTGGGAAGATCACCAAGCTTCATTTCAGTCCTAGGCACTCATAGGGCATTAAGCCTAGAGTGTGAAAACTGAGTTTCCTTGAGAGCTGCTTGGAAACCTGGTGGTGTGTGAAGTTAGTGAGCCAAATGGAGTTGTTCTCCCACAAGAACCACTCGGCTGATTCTTCTTCAATATGCGCTTCACCAACATGCAGTGTTTCCTTGATTGAATTAGCTCTCACACCAATATTTGAGCCTAGAGCCTTTGTATTGAGGGCTATCTGAAAACGGATTTGGCGCTGAAGTTGTCTGTGAAAGTGGAGTTGGTGGCATGTGAAACCCGCATGTGGAGCATTGGTTTGTGTGGAATGCTCTACCAGGGTCATTCCTAGATAATGTACTCAAAGGCCATTAAGGCTAGAGTGTGAAAACTGAGTTTACTTGAGAGATGCTTGGAAGCCTGATGGTGTGTGACGTTAGTGAGCCAAATGGAGTTGTTCTCCCACAAGAACCACTCCCCTGATTCTTCTTCAATATGCGCTTCACCAACATGCATTGTTTCCTTGATTGAATTAGCTCTCACACCAATATTTGCGCCTAGAGCCTTTGTACTGAGGGCTATCTGAAAACGGCTTTGGCGCTGAAGTGGTCTGTGAATGTGGAGTTGGTGGCATGTGAAACCCGCATGTGGAGCATTGGTTTGTATGGGAAGCTCACCAAGCTTCATTTCAGTCCTAGGCACTCAAAGGGCATTAAGCCAAGAGTGTGAAAATTGAGTTTCCTTGAGAGCTGCTTGGAAGCCTGATGGTGTATGAAGTTAGTGAGCCAAATGGAGTTGTTCTCCCACAAGAACCACTCGGCTGATTCTTCTTCAATATGCGCTTCACCAACATGCAGTGTTTCCTTGATTGAATTAGCTCTCATACCAATATTTGCGCCTAGAGCCTTTGTATTGAGGGCTATCTGAAAACAGGTTTGGCGCTGAAGTTCTCTGTGAACGTGGAGTTGGTGGCATGTGAAACCCGCATGTGGAGCATTGGTTTGTGTGGGAAGCTCACCAAGCTTCATTTCAGTCCTAGGCACTCAAAGGGCATTAAGCCAAGAGTGTGAAAACTGAGTTTCCTCGAGATCTGCTTGGAAGCCTGATGGTGTGTGAAGTTAGTGAGCCAAATGGAGTTGTTCTCCCACAAGAACCACTCGGCTGATTCTTCTTCAATAGGTGCTTCACCAACATCCAGTGTTTCCTTGATTGAATTAGCTCTCACACCAATATTTGCGCCTAGAGCCTTTGTATTGAGGGCTATCTGAAAACGGCTTTGGCGCTGAAGCTGTCTGTGAATGTGGAGTTGGTGGCATGTGAAACCCGCATGTGGAGCATTCGTTTGTGTGGGAAGCTCACCAAGCTTCATTTCAGTCCTAGGCACTCAAAGGGCATTAAGCCCAGAGTGTGAAAACTGAGTTTCCTTGAGAGCTGCTTGGAAGCCTGATGGTGTGTGAAGTTAGTGAGCCAAATGGAGTTGTTCTCCCACAAGAACCACTCCCCTGATTCTTCTTCAATATGCGCTTCACCAACATGCAGTGTTTCCTTGATTGAATTAGCTCTCACACCAATATTTGAGCCTAGAGCCTTTGTATTGAGGGCTATCTGAAAACGGATTTGGCGCTGAAGTTGTCTGTGAAAGTGGAGTTGGTGGCATGTGAAACCCGCATGTGGAGCATTGGTTTGTGTGGGATGCTCTACCAGGGTCATTCCTAGATAATGTACTCAAAGGCCATTAAGCCTAGAGTGTGAAAACTGAGTTTCCTTGAGAGGTGCTTGGAAGCCTGATGGTGTGTGAAGTTAGTGAGCCAAATGGAGTTGTTCTCCCACAAGAACCACTCCCCTGATTCTTCTTCAATATGCGCTTCACCAACATGCAGTGTTTCCTTGATTGAATTAGCTCTCACACCAATATTTGCGCCTAGAGCCTTTGTATTGAGGGCTATCTGAAAACGGCTTTGGCGCTGAAGTTGTCTGTGAATGTGGAGTTGGTGGCATGTGAAACCCGCATGTGGAGCATTGGTTTGTGTGGGATGCTCACCAAGCTTCATTTCAGTCCTAGGCACTCAAAGTGCATTAAGCCTAGAGTGTGAAAACTGAGTTTCCTTGAGATCCGCTTGGAAGCTTGATGGTGTGTGAAGTTAGTGAGCCAAATGGAGTTGTTCTCCCACAAGAACCACTCCGCTGATTCTTCTTCAATATGCGCTTTACCAACATGCAGTGTTTCCTTGATTGAATTAGCTCTCACACCAATATTTGCACCTAGAGCCTTTGTATTGAGGGCTATCTGAAAACGGCTTTGGCTAGGGAGTTGTCTGTGAATGTGGAGTTTGTGGCATGTGAAACCCGCATGTGGAGCATTGGTTTTTGTGGGATGCTCTACCTGGGTCATTCCTAGATAATGTACTCAAAGACCATTAAGCCTAGAGTGTGAAAACTGAGTTTCCTTGAGAGCTGCTTGGAAGCCTGATGGTGTGTGAAGTTAGTGAGCCAAATGGAGTTGTTCTTCCACAAGAACCACTCGGCTGATTCTTCTTCAATATCTGCTTCAACAACATCCAGTGTTTCCTTGATTGAATTAGCTCTCACACCAATATTTGCGCCTAGAGCCTTTGTATTGAGATCTATCTGAAAACGGCTTTGGCGCTGAAGTTGTCTGTGAATGTGGAGTTGGTGGCATGTGAAACCCGCATGTGGAGCATTGGTTTGTGTATGAAGCTCACCAAGCTTCACTTCAGTCATAGGCACTCAAATTGCATTAAGTCTAAAGAGTGAAAACTGAGTTTCCTTGAGAGCTGCTTGGAAGCCTGATGGTATGTGAAGTTAGTGAGCCAAATGGAGTTGTTCTCCCACAAGAACCACTCGGCTGATTCTTCTTCAATATGCGCTTCACCAACATGCAGTGTTTCCTTGATTGAATTAGCTCTCACACCAATATTTGGGCCTAGAGCCTTTGTATTGAGGGCTATCTGAAAACGGCTTTGGCGCTGAAGTGGTCTGTGAATGTGGAGTTGGTGGCATGTGAAACCCGCATGTGGAGCATTGGTTTGTGTGGGATGCTCTACCAGGGTCATTCCTAGATAATGTACTCAAAGGCCATTAAGCCTAGAGTGTGAAAACTAAGTTTCCTTGAGAGCTGCTTGGAAGCCTGATGGTGTGTGACGTTAGTGAGCCAAATGGAGTTGTTCTCCCACAAGAACCACTCCCCTGATTCTTCTTCAATATGCGCTTCACCAACATGCAGTGTTTCCTTGATTGAATTAGCTCTCACACCAATATTTGCGCCTAGAGCCTTTGTATTGAGGGCTATCTGAAAACGGCTTTGGCGCTGAAGTTGTCTGTGAATGTGGAGTTGGTGGCATGTGAAACCCGCATGTGGAGCATTGGTTTGTGTGGGAAGCTCTACCAGCTTCATTCCTAGATAATGCAGTCAAAGGGCATTAAGCCTAGAGTGCGAAAACTGAGTTTCCTTGAGAGCTGCTTGGAAGCCTGATGGTGTGTGAATTTAGTGAGCCAAATGGAGTTGTTCTCCCACAAGAACCACTCGGCTGATTCTTGTTCAATATGCGCTTCACCAACATGCAGTGTTTCCTTGATTGAATTAGCTCTCACACCAATATTTGCGCCTAGAGCCTTTGTATTGAGGGCTATCTGAAAACGGCTTTGGCGCTGAAGTTGTCTGTGAATGTGGAGTTGTGGCGTGTGAAACCCGCATGTGGAGAATTGGTTTGTGTGGGATGCTCACCAAGCTTCATTTCAGTCCTAGGCACTCAAAGGGCATTAAGCCAAGAGTGTGAAAACTGAGTTTCCTTGAGAGCTGCTTGGAAGCCTGATGGTGTGTGAAGTTAGTGAGAAAAATGGAGTTGTTCTCCCACAAGAACCACTCGGCTGATTCTTCTTCAATATGCGCTTCACCAACATGCAGTGTTTCCTTGATTGAATTAGCTCTCACACCAATATTTGCGTCCAGAGCCTTTGTATGGAGGGCTATCTGAAAACGGCTTTGGCGCTGAAGTTGTCTGTGAATGTGGAGTTGGTGGCATGTGAAACCCGCATGTGGAGCATTGGTTTGTGTGGGATGCTCACCAAGCTTCATTTCAGTCCTAGGCACTCAAAGTGCATTAAGCCTAGAGTGTGAAAACTGAGTTTCCTTGAGATCCGCTTGGAAGCTTGATGGTGTGTGAAGTTAGTGAGCCAAATGGAGTTGTTCTCCCACAAGAACCACTCCGCTGATTCTTCTTCAATATGCGCTTTACCAACATGCAGTGTTTCCTTGATTGAATTAGCTCTCACACCAATATTTGCACCTAGAGCCTTTGTATTGAGGGCTATCTGAAAACGGTTTTGGCTAGGGAGTTGTCTGTGAATGTGGAGTTTGTGGCATGTGAAACCCGCATGTGGAGCATTGGTTTTTGTGGGATGCTCTACCTGGGTCATTCCTAGATAATGTACTCAAAGACCATTAAGCCTAGAGTGTGAAAACTGAGTTTCCTTGAGAGCTGCTTGGAAGCCTGATGGTGTGTGAAGTTAGTGAGCCAAATGGAGTTGTTCTTCCACAAGAACCACTCGGCTGATTCTTCTTCAATATCTGCTTCAACAACATCCAGTGTTTCCTTGATTGAATTAGCTCTCACACCAATATTTGCGCCTAGAGCCTTTGTATTGAGATCTATCTGAAAACGGCTTTGGCGCTGAAGTTGTCTGTGAATGTGGAGTTGGTGGCATGTGAAACCCGCATGTGGAGCATTGGTTTGTGTATGAAGCTCACCAAGCTTCACTTCAGTCATAGGCACTCAAATTGCATTAAGTCTAAAGAGTGAAAACTGAGTTTCCTTGAGAGCTGCTTGGAAGCCTGATGGTATGTGAAGTTAGTGAGCCAAATGGAGTTGTTCTCCCACAAGAACCACTCGGCTGATTCTTCTTCAATATGCGCTTCACCAACATGCAGTGTTTCCTTGATTGAATTAGCTCTCACACCAATATTTGGGCCTAGAGCCTTTGTATTGAGGGCTATCTGAAAACGGCTTTGGCGCTGAAGTGGTCTGTGAATGTGGAGTTGGTGGCATGTGAAACCCGCATGTGGAGCATTGGTTTGTGTGGGATGCTCTACCAGGGTCATTCCTAGATAATGTACTCAAAGGCCATTAAGCCTAGAGTGTGAAAACTAAGTTTCCTTGAGAGCTGCTTGGAAGCCTGATGGTGTGTGACGTTAGTGAGCCAAATGGAGTTGTTCTCCCACAAGAACCACTCCCCTGATTCTTCTTCAATATGCGCTTCACCAACATGCAGTGTTTCCTTGATTGAATTAGCTCTCACACCAATATTTGCGCCTAGAGCCTTTGTATTGAGGGCTATCTGAAAACGGCTTTGGCGCTGAAGTTGTCTGTGAATGTGGAGTTGGTGGCATGTGAAACCCGCATGTGGAGCATTGGTTTGTGTGGGAAGCTCTACCAGCTTCATTCCTAGATAAGGCAGTCAAAGGGCATTAAGCCTAGAGTGCGAAAACTGAGTTTCCTTGAGAGCTGCTTGGAAGCCTGATGGTGTGTGAATTTAGTGAGCCAAATGGAGTTGTTCTCCCACAAGAACCACTCGGCTGATTCTTGTTCAATATGCGCTTCACCAACATGCAGTGTTTCCTTGATTGAATTAGCTCTCACACCAATATTTGCGCCTAGAGCCTTTGTATTGAGGGCTATCTGAAAACGGCTTTGGCGCTGAAGTTGTCTGTGAATGTGGAGTTGTGGCGTGTGAAACCCGCATGTGGAGAATTGGTTTGTGTGGGATGCTCACCAAGCTTCATTTCAGTCCTAGGCACTCAAAGGGCATTAAGCCTAGAGTGTGAAAACTGAGTTTCCTTGAGAGCTGCTTGGAAGCCTGATGGTGTGTGAAGTTAGTGAGCCAAATGGAGTTGTTCTCCCACAAGAACCACTCCCCTGATTCTTCTTCAATATGCGATTCACCAACATGCAGTGTTTCCTTGATTGAATTAGCTCTCACACCAATATTTGTGCCTAGAGCCTTTGTATTGAGATCTCTCTGAAAACGGCTTTGGCGCTGAAGTTGTCTGTGAATGTGGAGTTGGTGGCATGTGAAACCCGCATGTGGAGCATTGGTTTGTGTGGGAAGATCACCAAGCTTCATTTCAGTCCTAGGCACTCATAGGGCATTAAGCCTAGAGTGTGAAAGCTGAGTTTCCTTGAGAGCTGCTTGGAAGCCTGGTGGTGTGTGAAGTTAGTGAGCCAAATGGAGTTGTTCTCCCACAAGAACCACTCGGCTGATTCTTCTTCAATATGCGCTTCACCAACATGCAGTGTTTCCTTGATTGAATTAGCTCTCACACCAATATTTGAGCCTAGAGCCTTTGTATTGAGGGCTATCTGAAAACGGATTTGGCGCTGAAGTTGTCTGTGAAAGTGGAGTTGGTGGCATGTGAAACCCGCATGTGGAGCATTGGTTTGTGTGGAATGCTCTACCAGGGTCATTCCTAGATAATGTACTCAAAGGCCATTAAGGCTAGAGTGTGAAAACTGAGTTTACTTGAGAGATGCTTGGAAGCCTGATGGTGTGTGAAGTTAGTGAGCCAAATGGAGTTGTTCTCCCACAAGAACCACTCCCCTGATTCTTCTTCAATATGCGCTTCACCAACATGCAGTGTTTCCTTGATTGAATTAGCTCTCACACCAATATTTGCACCTAGAGCCTTTGTATTGAGGGCTATCTGAAAAGGGCTTTGGCGCTGAAGTTGTGTGTGAATGTGGAGTTGGTGGCATGTGAAACCCGCATGTGGAGCATTGGTTTGTGTGGGAAGCTCACCAAGCTTCATTTCAGTCCTAGGCACTCAAAGGGCATTAAGCCAAGAGTGTGAAAACTGAGTTTCCTCGAGATCTGCTTGGAAGACTGATGGTGTGTGAATTTAGTGAGCCAAATGGAGTTGTTCTCCCACAAGAACCACTCGGCTGATTCTTCTTCAATAGGTGCTTCACCAACATCCAGTGTTTCCTTGATTGAATTAGCTCTCATACCAATATTTGCGCCTAGAGCCTTTGTATTGAGGGCTATCTGAAAACGGCTTTGGCGCTGAAGTTGTCTGTGAATGTGGAGTTGGTGGCATGTGAAACCCGCATGTGGAGCATTGGTTTGTGTGGGAAGCTCACCAAGCTTCATTTCAGTCCTAGGCACTCAAAGGGCATTAAGCCAAGAGTGTGAAAACTGAGTTTCCTTGAGAGCTGCTTGGAAGCCTGATGGTGTGTGAAGTTAGTGAGCCAAATGGAGTTGTTCTCCCACAAGAACCACTCGGCTGATTCTTCTTCAATATGCGCTTCACCAACATGCAGTGTTTCCTTGATTGAATTAGCTCTCACACCAATATTTGAGCCTAGAGCCTTTGTATTGAGGGCTATCTGAAAACGGATTTGGCGCTGAAGTTGTCTGTGAAAGTGGAGTTGGTGGCATGTGAAACCCGCATGTGGAGCATTGGTTTGTGTGGGATGCTCTACCAGGGTCATTCCTAGATAATGTACTCAAAGGCCATTAAGCCTAGAGTGTGAAAACTGAGTTTCCTTGAGAGGTGCTTGGAAGCCTGATGGTGTGTGAAGTTAGTGAGCCAAATGGAGTTGTTCTCCCACAAGAACCACTCCCCTGATTCTTCTTCAATATCTGCTTCACCAACATGCAGTGTTTCCTTGATTGAATTAGCTCTCACACCAATATTTGCACCTAGAGCCTTTGTATTGAGGGCTATCTGAAAACGGCTTTGGCGCTGAAGTGGTCTGTGAATGTGGAGTTGGTGGCATGTGAATCCGCATGTGGAGCATTGGTTTCTGTGGGAAGCTCACCAAGCTTCATTTCAGTCTGAGATAATGCACTCAAAGGCCACTAAGCATAGAGTGTGAAAACTGAGTTTCGTTGAGAGCTGCTTGGAAGCCTGATGGTGTGTGAAGTTAGTGAGCCAAATGGAGTAGTTCTCCCACAAGAACCACTCGGCTGATTCTTCTTCAATATGCGCTTCACCAACATGCAGTGTTTCCTTGATTGAATTAGCTCTCACACCAATATTTGCGCCTAGAGCCTTTGTATTGAGGGCTATCTGAAAACGGCTTTGACGCTGAAGTTGTCTGTGAATGTGGAGTTGGTGGCATGTGAAACCCGCATGTGGAGCATTGGTTTGTGTGGGAAGCTCACCAAGTTTCATTTCAGTCCTAGGTACTCAAAGGGCATTAAGCCAAGAGTGTGAAAATTGAGTTTCCTTGAGATTTGCTTGGAAGCCTGATGGTGTGTGAAGTTAGTGAGACAAATGGAGTTGTTCTCCCACAAGAACCACTCGGCTGATTCTTCTTCAATATTTGCTTCACCAACATGCAGTGTTTCCTTGATTGAATTAGCTCTCACACCAATATTTGCGCCTAGAGCCTTTGTATTGAGGGCTATCTGAAAACGGAGGCGCTGAAGTGGTCTGTGAATGTGGAGTTGGTGGCATGTGAAACCCGCATGTGGAGCATTGGTTTGTGTGGGAAGCTCACCAAGCTTCATTTCAGTCTGAGATAATGCACTCAAAGGCCACTAAGCATTGAGTGTGAAAACTGAGTTTCGTTGAGAGCTGCTTGGAAGCCTGATGGTGTGTGAAGTTAGTGAGCCAAATGGAGCTGTTCTCCCACAAGAACCACTCGGCTGATTCTTCTTCAATATGTGCTTCACCAACATGCAGTGTTTCCTTGATTGAATTAGCTCTCACACCAATATTTGCGCCTAGAGCCTTTGTATTGAGGGCTATCTGAAAACGGCTTTGGCGCTGAAGTTGTCTGTGAATGTGGAGTTGGTGGCGTGTGAAACCCGCATGTGGAGCATTGGTTTGTGTGGGAAGCTCACCAAGCTTCATTTCAGTCCTAGGCACTCAAAGGGCATTAAGCCAAGAGTGTGAAAACTGAGTTTCCTTGAGAGCTGCTTGGAAGCCTGATGGTGTGTGAAGTTAGTGAGAAAAATGGAGTTGTTCTCCCATAAGAAACACTCGGCTGATTCTTCTTCAATATGCGCTTCACCAACATGCAGTGTTTCCTTGATTGAATTAGCTCTCACACCAATATTTGCGCCTAGAGCCTTTGTATTGAGGGCTATCTGAAAAGCGCTTTGGCGCTGAAGTTGTGTGTGAATGTGGAGTTGGTGGCATGTGAAACCCGCATGTGGAGCATTGGTTTGTGTGGGATGCTCTACCAGGGTCATTCCTAGATAATGTACTCAAAGGCCATTAAGCCTAGAGTGTGAAAACTGAGTTTCCTTGAGAGCTGCTTGGAAGCCTGATGGTGTGTGAAGTTAGTGAGCCAAATGGAGTTGTTCTCCCACAAGAACCACTCGGCTGATTCTTCTTCAATATGCGCTTCACCAACATGCAGTGTTTCCTTGATTGAATTAGCTCTCACACCAATATTTGCGTCTAGAGCCTTTGTATTGAGGGCTATCTGAAAACGGCTTTGGCGCTGAAGTTGTCTGTGAATGTGGAGTTGTTGGCATGTGAAACCCGCATGTGGAGCATTGGTTTGTGTGGGAAGCTCACCAAGCTTCATTTCAGTCCTAGGCACTCAAAGGGCATTAAGCCTAGAGTGTGAAAACTGAGTTTCCTTGAGAGCTGCTTGGAAGCCTGATGGTGTGTGACGTTAGTGAACCAAATGGAGTTGTTCTCCCACAAGAACCACTCGGCTGATTCTTCTTCAATATGCGCTTCACCAACATGCAGTGTTTCCTTGATTGAATTAGCTCTCACACCAATATTTGCACCTAGAGCCTTTGTATGGAGGGCTATCTGAAAACGGCTTTGGCGCTGAAGTTGTCTGTGAATGTGGAGTTGGTGGCATGTGAAACCCGCATGTGGAGCATTGGTTTGTGTGGGAAGCTCTATCAGGGTCATTCCTAGATAATGTACTCAAAGGCCATTAAGCCTAGAGTGTGAAAACTGAGTTTCCTTGAGAGCTGCTTGGAAGCCTGATGGTGTGTGAAGTTAGTGAGCCAAATGGAGTTGTTCTCCCACAAGAACCACTCCCCTGATTCTTCTTCAATATGCCCTTCACCAACATGCAGTGTTTCCTTGATTGAATTAGCTCTCACACCAATATTTGCACCTAGAACCTTTGTATTGAGGGCTATCTGAAAACGGCTTTGGCTAGGGAGTTGTCTGTGAATGTGGAGTTTGTGGCATGTGAAACCCGCATGTGGAGCATTGGTTTGTGTGGGATGCTCTACCTGGGTCATTCCTAGATAATGTACTCAAAGACCATTAAGCCTAGAGTGTGAAAACTGAGTTTCCTTGAGAGCGGCTTGGAAGCCTGATGGTGTGTGAATTTAGTGAGCCAAATGGAGTTGTTCTCCCACAAGAACCACTCGGCTGTTTCTTCTTCAATATGCGCTTCACCAACATGCAGTGTTTCCTTGATTGAATTAGCTCTCACACCAATATTTGCGCCTAGAGCCTTTGTATTGAGGGCTATCTGAAAACGGCTTTGGCTAGGAGGTTGTCTGTGAATGTGGAGTTGTGGCGTGTGAAACCCGCATGTGGAGCATTGGTTTGTGTGGGATGCTCACCAAGCTTCATTTCAGTCCTAGGCACTCAAAGGGCATTAAGCCTAGAGTGTGAAAACTCAGTTTCCTTGAGAGCTGCTTGGAAGCCTGATGGTGTGTGACGTTAGTGAGCCAAATGGAGTTGTTCTCCCACAAGAACCACTCGGCTGATTCTTCTTCAATATGCGCTTCACCAACATGCAGTGTTTCCTTGATTGAATTAGCTCTCACACGAATATTTGCGCCTAGAGACTTTTTATTGAGGGCTATCTGAAAACAGCTTTGGCGCTGAAGTTCTCTGTGAACGTGGAATTGGTGGCATGTGAAACCCGCATGTGGAGCATTGGTTTGTGTGGGAAGCTCACCAAGCTTCATTTCAGTCCTAGGCACTCAAAGGGCATTAAGCCTAGCGTGTGAAAACTGAGTTTCCTCGAGAGCTGCTTGGAAGCCTGATGGTGTGTGAAGTTAGTGAGCCAAATGGAGTTGTTCTCCCACAAGAACCACTCGGCTGATTCTTCTTTAATATGCGCTTCACCAACATGCAGTGTTTCCTTGATTGAATTAGCTCTCATACCAATATTTGCGCCTACAGCCTTTGTATTGAGGGCTATCTGAAAACGGCTTTGGCGCTGAAGTTGTGTGTGAATGTGGAGTTGGTGGCGTGTGAAACCCGCATGTGGAGCATTGGTTTGTGTATGAAGCTCACCAAGCTTCATTTCAGTCCTAGGCACTCAAATGGCATTAAGCCTAAAGAGTGAAAACTGAGTTTCCTTGAGAGCTGCTTGGAAGCCTGATGGTATGTGAAGTTAGTGAGCCAAATGGAGTTGTTCTCCCACAAGAACCACTCCCCTGATTCTTCTTCAATATGCGCTTCACCAACATGCAGTGTTTCCTTGATTGAATTAGCTCTCACACCAATATTTGCGCCTAGAGCCTTTGTATTGAGGGCTATCTGAAAACAGCTTTGGCGTTAAAGATCTCTGTGAATGTGGAGTTGGTGGCATGTGAAACCCGCATGTGGAGCATTGGTTTGTGTGGGAAGCTCACCGAGCTTCATTTCAGTCCTAGGCACTCAAAGGGCATTAAGCCTAGAGTGCGAAAACTGAGTTTCCTTGAGAGATGCTTGGAAGCCTGATGGTGTGTGAATTTAGTGAGCCAAATGGAGTTGTTCTCCCACAAGAACCACTCGGCTGATTCTTCTTCAATATGCACTTCACCAACATGCAGTGTTTCCTTGATTGAATTAGCTCTCACACCAATATTTGCGCCTAGAGCCTTTGTATTGAGGGCTATCTGAAAACAGCTTTGGCGCTGAAGTTCTCAGTGAACGCGGAGTTGGTTTCATGTGAAACCCGCATGTGGAGCATTGGTTTGTGTGGGAAGCTCACCAAGCTTCATTTCAGTCCTAGGCACTCAAAGGGCATTAAGCCTAGAGTGTGAAAACTGAGTTTCCTTGAGAGCTGCTTGGAAGCCTGATGGTGTGTGAAGTTAGTGAGCCAAATGGAGTTGTTCTCCCACAAGAACCACTCCCCTGATTCTTCTTCAATATGCGCTTCACCAACATGCAGTGTTTCCTTGATTGAATTAGCTCTCACACCAATATTTGAGCCTAGAGCCTTTGCATTGAGAGCTATCTGAAAATGGTTTTGGCGCTGAAGTTGTCTGTGAACGTGGAGTTGGTGGCATGTGAAACCCGCATGTGGAGCATTGGTTTCTGTGGGAAGCTCACCGAGCTTCATTTCAGTCCTAGGCAGTCAAAGGGCATTAAGCCTAGAGTGTGAAAACTGAGTTTCCTTGAGAGCTGCTTGGAAGCCTGATGGTGTGTGAAGTTAGTGAGAAAAATGGAGTTGTTCTCTCACAAGAACCACTCGGCTGATTCTTCTTCAATATGCGCTTCACCAACATGCAGTGTTTCCTTGATTGAATTAGCTCTCACACCAATATTTGCGCCTAGAGCCTTTGTATTGAGGGCTATCTGAAAACGGCTTTGGCGCTGAAGTTGTCTGTGAATGTGGAGTTGGTGGCGTGTGATACCCGCATGTGGAGCATTGGTTTCTGTGGGATGCTCTACCAGGTTCATTCGTAGATAATGCAGTCAAAGGGCATTAAGGCTAGAGTGTGAAAACTGAGTTTCCTTGAGAGCTGCTTGGAAGCCTGATGGTGTGTGAAGTTAGTGAGACAAATGGAGTTGTTCTCTCACAAGAACCACTCCGCTGATTCTTCTTCAATATGCGCTTCATCAACATGCAGTGTTCCTTGATTGAATTAGCTCTCACACCAATATTTGCGCCTGGAGACTTTGCTTTGATGGCTATCTGAAAACGGCTTTGGCGCTGAAGTTGTCTGTGAATGTGGAGTTGGTGGCATGTGAAACCCGCATGTGGAGCATTGGTTTGTGTGGGATGCTCTACCAGGGTCATTCCTAGATAATGTACTCAAAGGCCATTAAGCCTAGAGTGTGAAAACTGAGTTTCCTTGAGAGCTGCTTGGAAGCCTGATGGTGTGTGACGTTAGTGAGCCAAATGGAGTTGTTCTCCCACAAGAACCACTCGGCTGATTCTTCTTCAATATGCGCTTCACCAACATGCAGTGTTTCCTTGATTGAATTAGCTCTCACACCAATATTTGCGTCTAGAGCCTTTGTATTGAGGGCTATCTGAAAACAGCTTTGGCGCTAAAGATCTCTGTGAATGTGGAGTTGGTGGCATGTGAAACCCGCATGTGGAGCATTGGTTTGTGTGGGAAGCTCACCGAGCTTCATTTCAGTCCTAGGCACTCAAAGGGCATTAAGCCTGGAGTGCGAAAACTGAGTTTCCTTGAGAGATGCTTGGAAGCCTGATGGTGTGTGAATTTAGTGAGCCAAATGGAGTTGTTCTCCCACAAGAACCACTCGGCTGATTCTTCTTGAATATGCGCTTCACCAACATGCAGTGTTTCCTTGATTGAATTAGCTCTCACACCAATATTTGCGCCTAGAGCCTTTGTATTGAGGGCTATCTGAAAACAGCTTTGGCGCTGAAGTTCTCAGTGAACGCGGAGTTGGTGGCATGTGAAACCCGCATGTGGAGCATTGGTTTGTGTGGGAAGCTCACCAAGCTTCATTTCAGTCCTAGGCACTCAAAGGGCATTAAGCCTAGAGTGTGAAAACTGAGTTTCCTCGAGAGCTGCTTGGAAGCCTGATGGTGTGTGAAGTTAGTGAGCCAAATGAAGTTGTTCTCCCACAAGAACCACTCGGCTGATTCTTCTTCAATATGTGCTTCACCAACATGCAGTGTTTCCTTGATTGAATTAGCTCTCACACCAATATTTGCGCCTAGAGCCTTTGTATTGAGGGCTATCTGAAAACGGCTTTGGCGCTGAAGTTGTGTGTGAATGTGGAGTTGGTGGCATGTGAAACCCGCATGTGGAGCCTTGGTTTGTGTGGGATGCTCTACCAGGGTCATTCCTAGATAATGTACTCAAAGGCCATTAAGCCTAGAGTGTGAAAACTGAGTTTCCTTGAGAGCTGCTTGGAAGCCTGATGGTGTGTGAAGTTAGTGAGCCAAATGGAGTTGTTCTCCCACAAGAACCACTCCCCTGATTCTTCTTCAATATGCGCTTCACCAACATGCAGTGTTTCCTTGATTGAATTAGCTCTCACACCAATATTTGCGCCTAGAGCCTTTGTATTGAGGGCTATCTGAAAACGGCTTTGACGCTGAAGTTGTCTGTGAATGTGGAGTTGGTGGCATGTGAAACCCGCATGTGGAGCATTGGTTTGTGTGGGAAGCTCACCAAGTTTCATTTCAGTCCTAGGTACTCAAAGGGCATTAAGCCAAGAGTGTGAAAATTGAGTTTCCTTGAGAGTTGCTTGGAAGCCTGATGGTGTGTGAAGTTAGTGAGCCAAATGGAGTTGTTCTCCCACAAGAACCACTCCCCTGATTCTTCTTCAATATCTGCTTCACCAACATGCAGTGTTTCCTTGATTGAATTAGCTCTCACACCAATATTTGCACCTAGAGCCTTTGTATTGAGGGCTATCTGAAAACGGCTTTGGCTAGGGAGTTGTCTGTGAATCTGGAGTTTGTGGCATGTGAAACCCGCATGTGGAGCATTGGTTTGTGTGGGATGCTCTACCTGGGTCATTCCTAGATAATGTACTCAAAGACCATTAAGCCTAGAGTGTGAAAACTGAGTTTCCTTGAGAGCTGCTTGGAAGCCTGATGGTGTGTGAATTTAGTGAGCCAAATGGAGTTGTTCTCCCACAAGAACCACTCGGCTGTTTCTTCTTCAATATGTGCTTCACCAACATGCAGTGTTTCCTTGATTGAATTAGCTCTCACACCAATATTTGCGCCTAGAGCCTTTGTATTGAGGGCTATCTGAAAACGGCTTTGGCTTGGAGGTTGTCTGTGAATGTGGAGTTGTGGCGTGTGAAACCCGCATGTGGAGCATTGGTTTGTGTGGGAAGCTCACCAAGCTTCATTTCAGTCTGAGATAATGCACTCAAAGGCCACTAAGCATAGAGTGTGAAAACTGAGTTTCGTTGAGAGCTGCTTGGAAGCCTGATGGTGTGTGAAGTTAGTGAGCCAAATGGAGCTGTTCTCCCACAAGAACCACTCGGCTGTTTCTTCTTCAATATGTGCTTCACCAACATGCAGTGTTTCCTTGATTGAATTAGCTCTCACACCAATATTTGCGCCTAGAGCCTTTGTATTGAGGGCTATCTGAAAACGGCTTTGGCGCTGAAGTTGTCTGTGAATGTGGAGTTGGTGGCATGTGAAACCCGCATGTGGAGCATTGGTTTGTGTGGGAAGCTCACCAAGCTTCATTTCAGTCCTAGGCACTCAAAGGGCATTAAGCCAAGAGTGTGAAAACTGAGTTTCCTTGAGAGCTGCTTGGAAGCCTGATGGTGTGTGAAGTTAGTGAGAAAAATGGAGTTGTTCTCCCATAAGAAACACTCGGCTGATTCTTCTTCAATATGCGCTTCACCAACATGCAGTGTTTCCTTGATTGAATTAGCTCTCACACCAATATTTGCGCCTAGAGCCTTTGTATTGCGGGCTATCTGAAAACGGCTTTGGCGCTGAAGTTGTCTGTGAATGTGGAGTTTGTGGCATGTGAAACCCGCATGTGGAGCATTGGTTTGTGTGGAATGCTCTACCAGGGTCATTCCTAGATAATGTACTCAAAGGGCATTAAACCTAGAGTGTGAAAACTGAGGTTCCTTGAGAGCTGCTTGGAAGCCTGATGGTGTGTGAAGTTAGTGAGCCAAATGGAGTTGTTCTCCCACAAGAACCACTCGGCTGATTCTTCTTTAATATGCGCTTCACCAACATGCAGTGTTTCCTTGATTGAATTAGCTCTCATACCAATATTTGCGCCTACAGCCTTTGTATTGAGGGCTATCTGAAAACGGCTTTGGCGCTGAAGTTGTGTGTGAATGTGGAGTTGGTGGCATGTGAAACCCGCATGTGGAGCATTGGTTTGTGTGGGAAGCTCACCAAGCTTCATTTCAGTCATAGGCACTCAAATGGCATTAAGCCTAAAGAGTGAAAACTGAGTTTCCTTGAGAGCTGCTTGGAAGCCTGATGGTATGTGAAGTTAGTGAGCCAAATGGAGTTGTTCTCCCACAAGAACCACTCGGCTGATTCTTCTTCAATATGCGCTTCACCAACATGCAGTGTTTCCTTGATTGAATTAGCTCTCACACCAATATTTGCGCCTAGAGCCTTTGAATTGAGGGCTATCTGAAAACGGCTTTGGCACTGAAGTTGTCTGTGAATGTGGAGTTGGTGGCGTGTGAAACCCGCATGTGGAGCTTTGGTTTGTGTGGGAAGCTCACCGAGCTTCATTTCAGTCCTAGGCACTCAAATGGCATTAAGCCAAGAGTGTGAAAACTGAGTTTCCTTGAGAGCCGCGTGGAAGCCTGATGGTGTGTGACGTTAGTGAGCCAAATGGAGTTGTTCTCCCACAAGAACCACTCCCCTGATTCTTCTTCAATATGCGCTTCACCAACATGCAGTGTTTCCTTGATTGAATTAGCTCTCACACCAATATTTGCGCCTAGAGCCTTTGTATTGAGGGCTATCTGAAAACAGCTTTGGCGTTAAAGATCTCTGTGAATGTGGAGTTGGTGGCATGTGAAACCCGCATGTGGAGCATTGCTGTGTGTGGGAAGCTCACCGAGCTTCATTTCAGTCCTAGGCACTCAAAGGGCATTAAGCCTAGAGTGCGAAAACTGAGTTTCCTTGAGAGCTGCTTGGAAGCCTGATGGTGTGTGAAGTTAGTGAGACAAATGGAGTTGTTCTCTCACAAGAACCACTCCGCTGATTCTTCTTCAATATGCGCTTCACCAACATGCAGTGTTTCCTTGATTGAATTAGCTCTCACACCAATATTTGCGCCTAGAGCCTTTGTATTGAGGGCTATCTGAAAACGGCTTTGGCCCTGAAGTTGTCTGTGAATGTGGAGTTGGTGGCGTGTGATACCCGCATGTGGAGCATTGGTTTCTGTGGGATGCTCTACCAGGTTCATTCGTAGATAATGCAGTCAAAGGGCATTAAGGCTAGAGTGTGAAAACTGAGTTTCCTTGAGAGCTGCTTGGAAGCCTGACGGTGTGTGAAGTTAGTGAGACAAATGGAGTTGTTCTCTCACAAGAACCACTCCGCTGATTCTTCTTCAATATGCGCTTCATCAACATGCAGTGTTCCTTGATTGAATTAGCTCTCACACCAATATTTGCGCCTGGAGCCTTTGCTTTGATGGCTATCTGAAAACGGCTTTGGCGCTGAAGTTGTCTGTGAATGTGGAGTTGGTGGCATGTGAAACCCGCATGTGGAGCATTGGTTTGTGTGGGATGCTCTACCAGGGTCATTCCTAGATAATGTACTCAAAGGCCATTAAGCCTAGAGTGTGAAAACTGAGTTTCCTTGAGAGCTGCTTGGAAGCCTGATGGTGTGTGACGTTAGTGAGCCAAATGGAGTTGTTCTCCCACAAGAACCACTCGGCTGATTCTTCTTCAATATGCGCTTCACCAACATGCAGTGTTTCCTTGATTGAATTAGCTCTCACACCAATATTTGCGTCTAGAGCCTTTGTATTGAGGGCTATCTGAAAACAGCTTTGGCGCTAAAGATCTCTGTGAATGTGGAGTTGGTGGCATGTGAAACCCGCATGTGGAGCATTGGTTTGTGTGGGAAGCTCACCGAGCTTCATTTCAGTCCTAGGCACTCAAAGGGCATTAAGCCTGGAGTGCGAAAACTGAGTTTCCTTGAGAGATGCTTGGAAGCCTGATGGTGTGTGAATTTAGTGAGCCAAATGGAATTGTTCTCCCACAAGAACCACTCGGCTGATTCTTCTTGAATATGCGCTTCACCAACATGCAGTGTTTCCTTGATTGAATTAGCTCTCACACCAATATTTGCGCCTAGAGCCTTTGTATTGAGGGCTATCTGAAAACAGCTTTGGCGCTGAAGTTCTCAGTGAACGCGGAGTTGGTGGCATGTGAAACCCGCATGTGGAGCATTGGTTTGTGTGGGAAGCTCACCAAGCTTCATTTCAGTCCTAGGCACTCAAAGGGCATTAAGCCTAGAGTGTGAAAACTGAGTTTCCTCGAGAGCTGCTTGGAAGCCTGATGGTGTGTGAAGTTAGTGAGCCAAATGGAGTTGTTCTCCCACAAGAACCACTCGGCTGATTCTTCTTGAATATGCGCTTCACCAACATGCAGTGTTTCCTTGATTGAATTAGCTCTCATACCAATATTTGCGCCTAGAGCCTTTGTATTGAGGACTATCTGAAAACGGCTTTGGCTAGGAAGTTGACTGTGAATGTGGAGTTGGTGGCATGTGAAACCCGCATGTGGAGCATTGGTTTGTGTGGGAAGCTCACCAAGCTTCATTTCAGTCCTAGGCACTCAAAGGGCATTAAGCCTAGAGTGTGAAAACTGAGTTTTCTTGAGAGCCGCTTGGAAGCCTGATGGTGTGTAAAGTTAGTGAGCCAAATGGAGTTGTTCTCCCACAAGAACCACTCGGCTGATTCTTCTTCAATATGCACTTCACGAACATGCAGTGTTTCCTTGATTGAATTAGCTCTCACACCAATATTTGCGCCTAGAGCCTTTGTATTGAGGGCTATCTGAAAACGGATTTGGCGCTGAAGTTGTCTGTGAATGTGGAGTTGGTGGCATGTGAAACCCGCATGTGGAGCATTGGTTTGTGTGGGATGCTCTACCAGGGTCATTTCTAGATAATGTACTCAAAGGCCATTAAGCCTAGAGTGTGAAAACTGAGTTTCCTTGAGAGCTGCTTGGAAGCCTGTTGGTGTGTGAAGTTAGTGAGCCAAATGGAGTTGTTCTCCCACAAGAACCACTCCCCTGATTCTTCTTCAATATGCGCTTCACCAACATGCAGTGTTTCCTTGATTGAATTAGCTCTCACACCAATATTTGTGCCTAGAGCCTTTGTATTGAGGGCTATCTGAAAACGGCTTTGGCGCTGAAGTTGTCTGTGAATGTGGAGTTGGTGGCATGTGAAACCCGCATGTGGAGCATTGGTTTGTGTGGGAAGCTCACCAAGCTTCATTTCAGTATGAGATAATGCACTCAAAGGGCATTAAGCCTAGAGTGTGAAAACTGAGTTTCGTTGAGAGCTGCTTGGAAGCCTGATGGTGTGTGAAGTTAGTGAGCCAAATGGAGCTGTTCGCCCACAAGAACCACTCGGCTGGTTCTTCTTCAATATGCGCTTCACCAACATGCAGTGTTTCCTTGATTGAATTAGCTCTCACACCAATATTTGCGCCTAGAGCCTTTGTATTGAGGGCTATCTGAAAACGGATTTGGCGCTGAAGTTGTCTGTGAATGTGGAGTTGGTGGCATGTGAAACCCGCATGTGGAGCATTGGTTTGTGTGGGATGCTCTAACAGGGTCATTCCTAGATAATGTACTCAAAGGGCATTAAGCCTAGAGTGTGAAAACTGAGTTTCCTTGAGAGCTGCTTGGAAGCCTGATGGTGTGTGACGTTAGTGAGCCAAATGGAGTTGTTCTCCCACAAGAACCACTCGGCTGATTCTTCTTCAATATGCGCTTCACCAACATGCAGTGTTTCCTTGATTGAATTAGCTCTCACACCAATATTTGTGTCTAGAGCCTTTGTATTGAGGGCTATCTGAAAACAGCTTTGGCGCTAAAGATCTCTGTGAATGTGGACTGGTGGCATGTGAAACCCGCATGTGGAGCATTGGTTTGTGTGGGAAGCTCACCAAGCTTCATTTCAGTCCTAGGCACTCAAAGGGCATTAAGCCTAGAGTGTGAAAACTGAGTTTCCTTGAGAGCCGCTTGGAAGCCTGATGGTGTGTAAAGTTAGTGAGCCAAATGGAGTTGTTCTCCCACAAGAACCACTCGGCTGATTCTTCTTCAATATGCGCTTCACCAACATGCAGTGTTTCCTTGATTGAATTAGCTCTCACACCAATATTTGCGCCTAGAGCCTTTGTATTGAGGGCTATCTGAAAACGGATTTGGCGCTGAAGTTGTCTGTGAATGTGGAGTTGGTGGCATGTGAAACCCGCATGTGGAGCATTGGTTTGTGTGGGATGCTCTACCAGGGTCATTTCTAGATAATGTACTCAAAGGCCATTAAGCCTAGAGTGTGAAAACTGAGTTTCCTTGAGAGCTGCTTGGAAGCCTGATGGTGTGTGAATTTAGTGAGCCAAATGGAGTTGTTCTCCCACAAGAACCACTCGGCTGATTCTTCTTCAATATGCGCTTCACCAACATGCAGTGTTTCCTTGATTGAATTAGCTCTCACACCAATATTTGCGCCTAGAGCCTTTGTATTGAGGGCTATCTGAAAACGGCTTTGGCGCTGAAGTTGTCTGTGAATGTGGAGTTGGTGGCATGTGAAACCCGCATGTGGAGCATTGGTTTGTGTGGGAAGCTCACCAAGCTTCATTTCAGTCCTAGGCACTCAAAGGGCATTAAGCCTAAAGTGTGAAAACTGAGTTTCCTTGAGAGCTGCTTGGAAGCCTGATGGTGTGTGAAGTTAGTGATCCAAATGGAGTTGTTCGCCAACAAGAACCACTCGGCTGATTCTTCTTCAATACACGCTTCACCAACATGCAGTGTTTCCTTGATTGAATTAGCTCTCACACCAATATTTGCGCCTAGAGCCTTTGCATTGAGAGCTTTCTGAAAATGGTTTTGGCGCTGAAGTTGTCTGTGAACGTGGAGTTGGTGGCATGTGAAACCCGCATGTGGAGCATTGGTTTCTGTGGGAAGCTCACCGAGCTTCATTTCAGTCCTAGGCAGTCAAAGGGCATTAAGCCTAGAGTGTGAAAACTGAGTTTCCTTGAGAGCTGCTTGGAAGCCTGATGGTATGTGAAGTTAGTGAGTAAAATGGAGTTGTTCTCCCACAAGAACCACTCGGCTGATTCTTCTTCAATATGCGCTTCACCAACATGCAGTGTTTCCTTGATTGAATTAGCTCTCACACCAATATTTGAGCCTAGAGCCTTTGTACTGAGGGCTATCTGGAAACGGCTTTGGCACTGAAGTTGTCTGTGAACGTGGAGTTGGTGGCGTGTGATACCCTCATGTGGAGCATTAGTTTGTGTGGGAAGCTCACCGAGCTTCATTTCAGTCCTAGGCACTCAAAGGGCATTAAGCCTAGAGTGTGAAAACTGAGTTTCCTTGAGAGCTGCTTGGAAGCCTGATGGTGTGTGAAGTTAGTGAGCCAAATGGAGTTGTTCTCCCACAAGAACCACTCCCCTGATTCTTCTTCAATATGCGCTTCACCAACATGCAGTGTTTCCTTGATTGAATTAGCTCTCACACCAATATTTGCGCCTAGAGCCTTTGTATTGAGGGCTATCTGAAAACGGCTTTGGCGCTGAAGTTGTCTGTGAATGCGGAGTTGGTGGCGTGTGAAACCCGCATGTGGAGCATTGGTTTGTGTGGGATGCTCTACCAGGTTCATTCCTAGATAATGCACTCAAAGGGCACTAAGCCTAGAGTGTGAAAACTGAGTTTCCTTGAGAGCTGCTTGGAAGCCTGATGGTGTGTGAAGTTAGTGAGCCAAATGGAGTTGTTCTCCCACAAGAACCACTCGGCTGATTCTTCTTGAATATGCGCTTCACCAACATGCAGTGTTTCCTTGATTGAATTAGCTCTCACACCAATATTTGTGCCTAGATCCTTTGTAGTGAGGGCTATCTGAAAACACCTTTGGCGCTGAAGTTGTCTATGAATGTGAAGTTGGTGGCATGTGAAACCCGCATGTGGAGCATTGGTTTGTGTATGAAGCTCACCAAGCTTCATTTCAGTCTGAGAAAATGCACTCAAAGTGCATTAAGCCTAGAGTGTGAAAACTGAGTTTCCTTGAGAGCTGCTTGGAAGCCTGATGTTGTGTGAAGTTAGTGAGACAAATGGAGTTGTTCTCTCACAAGAACCACTCCCCTGATTCTTCTTCAATATGCGCTTCATCAACATGCAGTGTTCCTTGATTGAATTAGCTCTCACACCAATATTTGCGCCTGGAGCATTTGCTTTGATGGCTATCTGAAAACGGCTTTGGCGCTGAAGTTGTCTGTGAATGTGGAGTTGGTGGCATGTGAAACCCGCATGTGGAGCATTGGTTTGTGTGGGCTGCTCTACCAAGGTTCATTCCTAGATAATGCACTCAAAGGGCATTAAGCCTAGAGTGTGAAAACTGAGCTTCGTTGAGAGCTGCTTGGAAGCCTGATGGTTTGTGAAGTTAGTGAGCCAAATGGAGCTGTTCTCCCACAAGAACCACTCGGCTGATTCTTCTTCAATATGTGCTTCACCAACATGCAGTGTTTCCTTGATTGAATTAGCTCTCACACCAATATTTGCGCCTAGACCCTTTTTATTGAGGGCTATCTGAAAACGGCTTTGGCGCTGAAGTTGTCTAGGAATGTGGAGTTGGTGGCATGTGAAACCCGCATGTGGAGCATTGGTTTGTGTGGGAAGCTCACCAAGCTTCATTTCAGTCCTAGGCACTCAAAGGGTATTAAGCCTAGAGTGTGAAAACTGAGTTTCCTTGAGAGCCGCTTGGAAGCCTGATGGTGTGTGAAGTTAGTGAGCCAAATGGAGTTGTTCTCCCACAAGAACCACTCGGCTGATTCTTCTTGAATATGCGCTTAACCAACATGCAGTGTTTCCTTGATTGAATTAGCTCTCACACCAATATTTGCGACTAGAGCCTTTTTATTGAGGGCTATCTGAAAACGGCTGTGGCGCTGAACTTGTCTGTGAATGTGGAGTTGGTGGCATGTGAAACCCGCATGTGGAGCCTTGGTTTGTGTGGGATGCTCAACCAGGTTCATTCCTACATAATGAACTCAAAGGGCATTAAGCCTAGAGTGTGAAAACTGTGTTTCCTTGAGAGCTGCTTGGAAGCCTGATGGTGTGTGCAGTTAGTGAGCCAAATGGAGTTGTTCTCTCACAAGAACCACTCCCCTGATTCTTCTTCAATATGCGCTTCACCAACATGCAGTGTTTCCTTGATTGAATTAGCTCTCACACCAATATTTGCGCATAGAGCGTTTGTATTGAGGGCTATCTGAAAACGGCTTTGGCCCTGAAGTTGTCTGTGAATGTGGAGTTGGTGGCGTGTGATACCCGCATGTGGAGCATTGGTTTCTGTGGGATGCTCTACCAGGTTCATTCGTAGATAATGCAGTCAAAGGGCATTAAGCCTAGAGTGTGAAAACTGAGTTTCCTTGAGAGCTGCTTGGAAGCCTGATGGTGTGTGAAGTTAGTGAGCCAAATGGAGTTGTTCTCCCACAAGAACCACTCCCCAGATTCTTCTTCAATATGCGCTTCATCAACATGCAGTGTTCCTTGATTGAATTAGCTCTCACACCAATATTTGCGCCTGGAGCCTTTGCTTTGATGGCTATCTGAAAACGGCTTTGGCTAGGAAGTTGTCTGTGAATGTGGAGTTGGTGGCATGTGAAACCCGCATGTGGAGCATTGGTTTGTGTGGGCTGCTCTACCAAGGTTCATTCCTAGATAATGCAGTCAAAGGGCATTAAGCCTTGAGTGTGAAAACTGAGTTTCCTTGAGAGCTGCTTGGAAGCCTGATGGTATGTGAAGTTAGTGAGACAAATGGAGTTGTTCTCCCACAAGAACCACTCGGCTGATTCTTCTTCAATATGCGCTTCATCAACATGCAGTTTTTCCTTGATTGAATTAGCTCTCACACCAATATTTGCGCCTAGAGCCTTTGTATTGAGGGCTATCTGAAAACGGCTTTGGCACTGAAGTTGTCTGTGAACGTGGAGTTGGTGGCGTGTGATACTCTCATGTGGAGCATTCGTTTGTGTGGGAAGCTCACCGAGCTTCATTTCAGTCCTAGGCACTCAAAGGGCATTAAGCCTAGAGTGTGAAAACTGAGTTTCCTTGAGAGCTGCTTGGAAGCCTGATGGTGTGTGAAGTTAGTGAGCCAAATGGAGTTGTTCTCCCACAAGAACCACTCGGCTGATTCTTCTTCAATGTTCGCTTCACCAACATGCAGTGTTTCCTTGATTGAATTAGCTCTCACACCAATATTTGCGCCTAGAGCCTTTGTATTGAGGGCTATCTGAAAACGGCTTTGACGCTGAAGTTGTCTGTGAATGTGGAGTTGGTGGCATGTGAAACCCGCATGTGGAGCATTGGTTTGTGTGATAAGCTCACCAAGCTTCATTTCAGTCCTAGGCACTCAAAGGGCATTAAGCCTAGAGTGCGAAAACTGAGTTTCCTTGAGAGCTGCTTGGAAGCCTGATGGTGTGTGAAGTTAGTGAGCCAAATGGAGTTGTTCTCCCACAAGAACCAATCCCCTGATTCTTCCTCAATATGCGCTTCACCAACATGCAATGTTTCCTTGATTGAATTAGCTCTCACACCAATATTTGCACCTAAAGAGTTGTATTGAGGGCTGTCTGAAAACGGCTTTGGCGCTGAAGTTGTCTGTGAATGTGGAGTTGGTGGCATGTGAAACCCGCATGTGGAGCATTGGTTTGTGTGGGATGCTCTACCAGGCTGATGCCTAGATTTTGTACTCAAAGGGCATTAAGGCTAGAGTGTGAAAACTGAGTTTCGTTGAGAGCTGCTTGGAAGCCTGATGGTGTGTGAAGTTAGTGAGCCAAATGGAGTTGTTTTCCCACAAGAACCACTCGGCTGATTCTTCTTCAATATGCGCTTCACCAACATGCAGTGTTTCCTTGATTGAATTAGCTCTCACACCAATATTTGCGTCTGGAGCCTTTGTATGGAGGGCTATCTGAAAACGGCTTTGGCGCTGAAGTTGTCTAGGAAATGTGGAGTTGGTGGCATGTGAAACCCGCATGTGGAGCATTGGTTTGTGTGGGAAGCTCACCAAGCTTCATTTCAGTCCTAGGCACTCAAAGGGCGTTAAGCCTCGATTGTAAAAACTGAGTTTCGTTGAGAGCTGCTTGGAAGCCTGATGGTGTGTGAAGTTAGTGAGCCAAATGGAGTTGTTCTCCCACAAGAACCACTCGGCTGATTCTTCTTCAATATGCGCTTCACCAACATGCAGTGTTTCCTTGATTGAATTAGCTCTCACACCAATATTTGAGCCTAGAGCCTTTGTATTGAGGGCTATCTGAAAACGGATTTGGCGCTGAAGTTGTCTGTGAAAGTGGAGTTGGTGGCATGTGGAACCCGCATGTGGAGCATTGGTTTGTGTGGGATGCTCTACCAGGGTCATTCCTAGATAATGTACTCAAAGGCCATTAAGCCTAGAGTGTGAAAACTGAGTTTCCTTGAGATCCGCTTGGAAGCCTGATGGTGTGTGAAGTTAGTGAGCCAAATGGAGTTGTTCTCCCACAAGAACCACTCCGCTGATTCTTCTTCAATATGCGCTTTACCAACATGCAGTGTTTCCTTGATTGAATTAGCTCTCACACCAATATTTGCACCTAGAGCCTTTGTATTGAGGGCTATCTGAAAACGGCTTTGGCTAGGGAGTTGTCTGTGAATGTGGAGTTTGTGGCATGTGAAACCCGCATGTGGAGCATTGGTTTGTGTGGGATGCTCTACCTGGGTCATTCCTAGATAATGTACTCAAAGACCATTAAGCCTAGAGTGTGAAAACTGAGTTTCCTTGAGAGCTGCTTGGAAGCCTGATGGTGTGTGAAGTTAGTGAGCCAAATGGAGTTGTTCTCCCACAAGAACCACTCGGCTGATTCTTCTTCAATATGTGCTTCACCAACATGCAGTGTTTCCTTGATTGAATTAGCTCTCACACCAATATTTGAGTCTAGAGCCTTTGTATTGAGGGCTATCTGAAAATGGCTTTGGCTAGGGAGTTGTCTGTGAATGTGGAGTTTGTGGCATGTGAAACCCGCCTGTGGAGCATTGGTTTGTGTGGGAAGCTCACCAAGCTTCATTTCAGTCCTAGGCACTCAAAGGGCACTAAGCCTAGAGTGTGAAAACTGAGTTTCCTTGAGAGCCGCTTGGAAGCCTGATGGTGTGTGAAGTTAGTGAGCCAAATGGAGTTGTTCTCCCACAAGAACCACTCTGCTGATTCTTCTTCAATATGCGCTTCACCAACATGCAGTGTTTCCTTGATTGAATTAGCTCTCACACCAATATTTGCGCCTAGAGCCTTTGTATTGAGGGCTATCTGAAAACGGCTTTGGCGCTGAAGTTGTGTGTGAATGTGGAGTTGGTGGCATGTGAAACTCGCATGTGGAGCATTGGTTTGTGTGGGATGCTCTACCAGGGTCATTCCTAGATAATGTACTCAAAGGCCATTAAGCCTAGAGTGTGAAAACTGAGTTTCCTTGAGAGCTGCTTGGAAGCCTGATGGTGTGTGAAGTTAGTGAGCCAAATGGAGTTGTTCTCCCACAAGAACCACTCGGCTGATTCTTCTTCAATATGCGCTTCACCAACATGCAGTGTTTCCTTGATTGAATTAGCTCTCACACCAATATTTGCGCCTAGAGCCTTTGTATTGAGGGCTATCTGAAAACGGCTTTGGCTAGGAGGTTGTCTGTGAATGTGGAGTTGGTGGCGTGTGAAACCCGCATGTGGAGCATTGGTTTGTGTGGGATGCTCACCAAGCTTCATTTCAGTCCTAGGCACTCAAAGGGCATTAAGCCTAGAGTGCGAAAACTGAGTTTCCTTGAGAGCTGCTTGGAAGCCTGATGGTGTGTGAAGTTAGTGAGCCAAATGGAGTTGTTCTCCCACAAGAACCACTCCCCTGATTCTTCCTCAATATGCGCTTCACCAACATGCAATGTTTCCTTGATTGAATTAGCTCTCACACCAATATTTGCACCTAAAGAGTTGTATTGAGGGCTGTCTGAAAACGGCTTTGGCGCTGAAGTTGTCTGTGAATGTGGAGCTGGTGGCATGTGAAACCCGCATGTGGAGCATTGGTTTGTGTGGGATGCTCTACCAGGCTGATGCCTAGATTTTGTACTCAAAGGGCATTAAGGCTAGAGTGTGAAAACTGAGTTTCGTTGAGAGCTGCTTGGAAGCCTGATGGTGTGTGAAGTTAGTGAGCCAAATGGAGTTGTTTTCCCACAAGAACCACTCGGCTGATTCTTCTTCAATATGCGCTTCACCAACATGCAGTGTTTCCTTGATTGAATTAGCTCTCACACCAATATTTGCGTCTGGAGCCTTTGTATGGAGGGCTATCTGAAAACGGCTTTGGCGCTGAAGTTGTCTAGGAATGTGGAGTTGGTGGCATGTGAAACCCGCATGTGGAGCATTGGTTTGTGTGGGAAGCTCACCAAGCTTCATTTCAGTCCTAGGCACTCAAAGGGCGTTAAGCCTCGATTGTAAAAACTGAGTTTCGTTGAGAGCTGCTTGGAAGCCTGATGGTGTGTGAAGTTAGTGAGCCAAATGGAGTTGTTCTCCCACAAGAACCACTCGGCTGATTCTTCTTCAATATGCGCTTCACCAACATGCAGTGTTTCCTTGATTGAATTAGCTCTCACACCAATATTTGAGCCTAGAGCCTTTGTATTGAGGGCTATCTGAAAACGGATTTGGCGCTGAAGTTGTCTGTGAAAGTGGAGTTGGTGGCATGTGGAACCCGCATGTGGAGCATTGGTTTGTGTGGGATGCTCTACCAGGGTCATTCCTAGATAATGTACTCAAAGGCCATTAAGCCTAGAGTGTGAAAACTGAGTTTCCTTGAGATCCGCTTGGAAGCCTGATGGTGTGTGAAGTTAGTGAGCCAAATGGAGTTGTTCTCCCACAAGAACCACTCCGCTGATTCTTCTTCAATATGCGCTTTACCAACATGCAGTGTTTCCTTGATTGAATTAGCTCTCACACCAATATTTGCACCTAGAGCCTTTGTATTGAGGGCTATCTGAAAACGGCTTTGGCTAGGGAGTTGTCTGTGAATGTGGAGTTTGTGGCATGTGAAACCCGCATGTGGAGCATTGGTTTGTGTGGGATGCTCTACCTGGGTCATTCCTAGATAATGTACTCAAAGACCATTAAGCCTAGAGTGTGAAAACTGAGTTTCCTTGAGAGCTGCTTGGAAGCCTGATGGTGTGTGAATTTAGTGAGCCAAATGGAGTTGTTCTCAAACAAGAACCACTCGGCTGTTTCTTCTTCAATATGTGCTTCACCAACATGCAGTGTTTCCTTGATTGAATTAGCTCTCACACCAATATTTGAGTCTAGAGCCTTTGTATTGAGGGCTATCTGAAAACGGCTTTGGCTAGGGAGTTGTCTGTGAATGTGGAGTTTGTGGCATGTGAAACCCGCCTGTGGAGCATTGGTTTGTGTGGGAAGCTCACCAAGCTTCATTTCAGTCCTAGGCACTCAAAGGGCACTAAGCCTAGAGTGTGAAAACTGAGTTTCCTTGAGAGCCGCTTGGAAGCCTGATGGTGTGTGAAGTTAGTGAGCCAAATGGAGTTGTTCTCCCACAAGAACCACTCTGCTGATTCTTCTTCAATATGCGCTTCACCAACATGCAGTGTTTCCTTGATTGAATTAGCTCTCACACCAATATTTGCGCCTAGAGCCTTTGTATTGAGGGCTATCTGAAAACGGCTTTGGCGCTGAAGTTGTGTGTGAATGTGGAGTTGGTGGCATGTGAAACTCGCATGTGGAGCATTGGTTTGTGTGGGATGCTCTACCAGGGTCATTCCTAGATAATGTACTCAAAGGCCATTAAGCCTAGAGTGTGAAAACTGAGTTTCCTTGAGAGCTGCTTGGAAGCCTGATGGTGTGTGAAGTTAGTGAGCCAAATGGAGTTGTTCTCCCACAAGAACCACTCGGCTGATTCTTCTTCAATATGCGCTTCACCAACATGCAGTGTTTCCTTGATTGAATTAGCTCTCACACCAATATTTGCGCCTAGAGCCTTTGTATTGAGGGCTATCTGAAAACGGCTTTGGCTAGGAGGTTGTCTGTGAATGTGGAGTTGTGGCGTGTGAAACCCGCATGTGGAGCATTGGTTTGTGTGGGATGCTCACCAAGCTTCATTTCAGTCCTAGGCACTCAAAGGGCATTAAGCCTAGAGTGTGAAAACTCAGTTTCCTTGAGAGCTGCTTGGAAGCCTGATGGTGTGTGACGTTAGTGAGCCAAATGGAGTTGTTCTCCCACAAGAACCACTCGGCTGATTCTTCTTCAATATGCGCTTCACCAACATGCAGTGTTTCCTTGATTGAATTAGCTCTCACACCAATATTTGCGCCTAGAGCCTTTTTATTGAGGGCTATCTGAAAACAGCTTTGGCGCTGAAGTTCTCTGTGAACGTGGAGTTGGTGGCATGTGAAACCCGCATGTGGAGCATTGGTTTGTGTGGGAAGCTCACCAAGCTTCATTTCAGTCCTAGGCACTCAAAGGGCATTAAGCCTAGAGTGTGAAAACTGAGTTTCCTCGAGAGCTGCTTGGAAGCCTGATGGTGTGTGAAGTTAGTGAGCCAAATGGAGTTGTTCTCCCACAAGAACCACTCGGCTGATTCTTCTTCAATATGTGCTTCACCAAGATGCAGTGTTTCCTTGATTGAATTAGCTCTCACACCAATATTTGAGTCTAGAGCCTTTGTATTGAGGGCTATCTGAAAACGGCTTTGGCGCTGAAGTTCTCTGTGAATGTGGAGATGGTGGCATGTGAAACCCGCCTGTGGAGCATTGGTTTGTGTGGGAAGCTCACCAAGCTTCATTTCAGTCCTAGGCACTCAAAGGGCACTTAGCCTAGAGTGTGAAAACTGAGTTTCCTTGAGAGCCGCTTGGAAGACTGATGGTGTGTGAAGTTAGTGAGCCAAATGGAGTTGTTCTCCCACAAGAACCACTCGGCTGATTCTTCTTCAATATGCGCTTCACCAACATGCAGTGTTTCCTTGATTGAATTAGCTCTCACACCAATATTTGCGCCTAGAGCCTTTGTATTGAGGGCTATCTGAAAACGGCTTTGGCGCTGAAGTTGTGTGTGAATGTGGAGTTGGTGGCATGTGAAACCCGCATGTGGAGCATTGGTTTGTGTGGGATGCTCTACCAAGGTCATTCCTAGATAATGTACTCAAAGGCCATTAAGCCTAGAGTGTGAAAACTGAGTTTCCTTGAGAGCTGCTTGGAAGCCTGATGGTGTGTGAAGTTAGTGAGCCAAATGGAGTTGTTCTCCCACAAGAACCACTCGGCTGATTCTTCTTCAATATGCGCTTCACCAACATGCAGTGTTTCCTTGATTGAATTAGCTCTCACACCAATATTTGTGTCTAGAGCCTTTGTATTGAGGGCTATCTGAAAACGGCTTTGGCGCTGAAGTTGTCTGTGAATGTGGAGTTGTTGGCATGTGAAACCCGCATGTGGAGCATTGGTTTGTGTGGGAAGCTCACCGAGCTTCATTTCAGTCCTAGGCACTCAAAGGGCATTAAGCCTAGAGTGTGAAAACTGAGTTTCCTTGAGAGCTGTTTGGAAGCCTGATGGTGTGTGACATTAGTGAACCAAATGGAGTTGTTCTCCCACAAGAACCACTCGGCTGATTCTTCTTCAATATGCGCTTCACCAACATGCAGTGTTTCCTTGATTGAATTAGCTCTCACACCAATATTTGCACCTAGAGCCTTTGTATGGAGGGCTATCTGAAAACGGCTTTGGCGCTGAAGTTGTCTGTGAATGTGGAGTTG
>NW_026696525.1:0-66545 GCF_030435755.1 Ochotona princeps
AAGCAGCTCTCAAGGAAACTCAGTTTTCACACTCTATGCTTAGTGCCCTTTGAGAGACCTATCTACTGAAATAACTGGTAGAGCATCCCACACAAACGAATGCTCCACATGCGGGTTTCACATGCCACCAACTCCACATTCACAGGCAACTTCAGCGCCACAGCCGTTTTCAGATAGCCCTCAATGCAAAGGCTCTAGACGCAAATATTGGTGTGAGAGCTAATTCAATCAAGGAAACACTGCATGTTGGTGAAGGGCATATTGAAGAAGGATCAGCCGAGTGGTTCTTGTGGGAGAACAACTCCATTTGGCTCACTAACTTCACACACCATCAGGCTTCCAAGCAGCTCTCAAGGAAACTCAGTTTTCACACTCTATGCTTAGTGCTTTTTGAGTTCCTAGGACTGAAATGAAGCTTGGTGAGCATCCCACACAAACGAATGCTCCACATGCGGGTTTCACATGCCACCAACTCCACATTTACAGGCAACTTCAGCACCACAGCCTTTTTCAGATAGCCCTCAATGCAAAGGCTCTAGACACAAATATTGGTGTGAGAGCTAATTCAATCAAGGAAACACTGCATGTTGGTGAAGGGCATATTGAAGAAGGATCAGCCGAGTGGTTCTTGTGAGAGAACAACTCCATTTGGCTCACTAACTTCACACACCATCAGGCTTCCAAGCAGCTCTCAAGGAAACTCAGTTTTCACACTCTATGCTTAGTGCCCTTTGTGTGCCTAGGACTGAAATGAAGCTTGGTGAGCATCCACACAAACGAATGCTCCACATGCGGGTTTCACATGCCACCAACTCCACATTCACAGGCAACTTCAGCGCCACAGCCGTTTTCAGATAGCCCTCAATGCAAAGGCTCTAGACGCAAATATTGGTGTGAGAGCTAATTCAATCAAGGAAACTCTGCATGTCGGTGAAGGGCATATTGAAGAAGGATCAGCCGAGTGGTTCTTGTTGGAGAACAACTCCATTTGGCTCACTAACTTCACCCACCATCAGGCATCCAAGCAGCTCTCAACGAAACTCAGTTTTCACACTCTATGCTTAGTGCCCTTTGAGTTCCTAGGACTGAAATGAAGCTTGGTGAGCATCCCACACAAACGAAAGCTCCACATGCGGGTTTCACATGCCACCAACTCCACACTCACAGGCAACTTCAGCTCCACAGCCGTTTTCAGATAGCCCTCAATGCAAAGGCTCTAGACGCAAATATTGGTGTGAGAGCTCATTCAATCAAGGAAACACTGCATGTTGGTGAAGGGCATATTGAAGAAGCATCAGCCGAGTGGTTTTTTGTGCGAGAACAACTCCATTTGGCTCACTAACTTCACACACCATCAGGCTTCCAAGCAGCTCTCAAGGAAACTCAGTTTTCACACTCTATGCTTAGTGCCCTTTGAGTGCCTAGGACTGAAATGAACCTGGTAGAGCATGCCACACAAACGAATGCTCCACATGCGGGTTTCACATGCCACCAACTCCACATTCACAGGCAACTTCAGCGCCACAGTCGTTTTCAGATAGCCCTCAATGCAAAGGCTCTAGACGCAAATATTGTTGTGAGAGCTAATTCAATCAAGGAAACACTGCATGTTGGTGAAGGGCATATTGAAGAAGGATCAGCCGAGTGGTTCTTGTGGGAGAACAACTCCATTTGGCTCACTAACTTCACACACCATCAGGCTTCCAAGCAGCTCTCAAGGAAACTCAGTTTTCACACTCTATGCTTAGTGCCCTTTGAGTGCATTATCTAGGAATGACCTGGTAGAGCATTCCACACAAACGAATGTTCCACATGCGGGTTTCACATGCCACCAACTCCACATTCACAGGCAACTTCAGCGCCACAGCCGTTTTCAGATAGCCCTCAATGCAAAGGCTCTAGACGCAAATATTGGTGTGAGAGCTAATTCAATCAAGGAAACTCTGCATGTTGGTGAAGGGCATATTGAAGAAGGATCAGCCGAGTGGTTCTTGTGGGAGAACAACTCCATTTGGCTCACTAACTTCACACACCATCAGGCTTCCAAGCAGCTCTCAAGGAAACTCAGTTTTCACACTCTATGCTTAGTGCCCTTTGAGTGCCTAGGACTGACATGAAGCTTGGTGAGCATCCCACACAAACGAATGCTCCACATGCGGGTTTCACATGCCACCAACTCCACATTCACAGGCAACTTCACTTCCACAGCCGTTTTCAGATAGCCCTCAATGCAAAGGCTCTAGACGCAAATATTGGTGTGAGAGCTAATTCAATCAAGGAAACACTGCATGCTGGTGAAGGGCATATTGAAGAAGGATCAGCCGAGTGGTTCTTGTGGGAGAACAACTCCATTTGCCTCACTAACTTCACACACCATCAGGCTTCCAAGCAGCTCTCAAGGAAACTCAGTTTTCACACTCTATGCTTAGTGCCCTTTGAGTGCCTAGGACTGAAATGAAGCTTGGTGAGCATCCCACACAAACGAATGCTCCACATGCGGGTTTCACATGCCACCAACTCCACATTCACAGGCAACTTCAGCGCCACAGCCGTTTTCAGATAGCCCTCAATGCAAAGGCTCTAGACGCAAATATTGGTGTGAGAGCTAATTCAATCAAGGAAACACTGCATGTTGGTGAAGGGCATATTGAAGAAGGATCAGCCGAGTGGTTCTTGTGGGAGAACAACTCCATTTGGCTCACTAACTTCACACACCATCAGGCTTCCAAGCAGCTCTCAAGGAAACTCAGTTTTCACACTCTATGCTTAGTGCGCTTTGTATGCATAGGACTGAAATGAAGCTTGGTGAGCATCCCACACAAACGAATGCTCCACATGCGGGTTTCACATGCCACCAACTCCACATTTACAGGCAACTTCAGCACCACAGCCTTTTTCAGATAGCCCTCAATGCAAAGGCTCTAGACACAAATATTGGTGTGAGAGCTAATTCAATCAAGGAAACACTGCATGTTGGTGAAGGGCATATTGAAGAAGGATCAGCCGAGTGGTTCTTGTGAGAGAACAACTCCATTTGGCTCACTAAATTCACACACCATCAGGCTTCCAAGCAGCTCTCAAGGAAACTCAGTTTTCACACTCTATGCTTAGTGCCCTTTGTGTGCCTAGGACTGAAATGAAGCTTGGTGAGCATCCCACACAAACGAATGCTCCACATGCGGGTTTCACATGCCACCAACTCCACATTCACAGGCAACTTCAGCGCCACAGCCGTTTTCAGATAGCCCTCAATGCAAAGGCTCTAGACGCAAATATTGGTGTGAGAGCTAATTCAATCAAGGAAACTCTGCATGTCGGTGAAGGGCATATTGAAGAAGGATCAGCCGAGTGGTTCTTGTTGGAGAACAACTCCATTTGGCTCACTAACTTCACACACCATCAGGCATCCAAGCAGCTCTCAACGAAACTCAGTTTTCACACTCTATGCTTAGTGCCCTTTGAGTTCCTAGGACTGAAATGAAGCTTGGTGAGCATCCCACACAAACGAAAGCTCCACATGCGGGTTTCACATGCCACCAACTCCACACTCACAGGCAACTTCAGCTCCACAGCCGTTTTCAGATAGCCCTCAATGCAAAGGCTCTAGACGCAAATATTGGTGTGAGAGCTCATTCAATCAAGGAAACACTGCATGTTGGTGAAGGGCATATTGAAGAAGCATCAGCCGAGTGGTTTTTTGTGCGAGAACAACTCCATTTGGCTCACTAACTTCACACACCATCAGGCTTCCAAGCAGCTCTCAAGGAAACTCAGTTTTCACACTCTATGCTTAGTGCCCTTTGAGTGCCTAGGACTGAAATGAACCTGGTAGAGCATGCCACACAAACGAATGCTCCACATGCGGGTTTCACATGCCACCAACTCCACATTCACAGGCAACTTCAGCGCCACAGTCGTTTTCAGATAGCCCTCAATGCAAAGGCTCTAGACGCAAATATTGTTGTGAGAGCTAATTCAATCAAGGAAACACTGCATGTTGGTGAAGGGCATATTGAAGAAGGATCAGCCGAGTGGTTCTTGTGGGAGAACAACTCCATTTGGCTCACTAACTTCACACACCATCAGGCTTCCAAGCAGCTCTCAAGGAAACTCAGTTTTCACACTCTATGCTTAGTGCCCTTTGAGTGCCTAGGACAGAAATGAACCTGGTAGAGCATCCCACACAAACGAATGCTCCACATGCGCGTTTCACATGCCACCAACTCCACATTCACAGGCAACTTCAGCGCCACAGCCGTTTTCAGATAGCCCTCAATGCAAAGGCTCTAGACGCAAATATTGGTGTGAGAGCTAATTCAATCAAGGAAACTCTACATGTCGGTGAAGGGCATATTGAAGAAGGATCAGCCGAGTGGTTCTTGTGGGAGAACAACTCCATTTGGCTCACTAACTTCACACACCATCAGGCTTCCAAGCAGCTCTCAAGGAAACTCAGTTTTCACACTCTATGCTTAGTGCCCTTTGAGTGCCTAGGACTGACATGAAGCTTGCTGAGCATCCCACACAAACGAATGCTCCACATGCGGGTTTCACATGCCACCAACTCCACATTCACAGGCAACTTCAGCGCCACAGCCGTTTTCAGATAGCCCTCAATGCAAAGGCTCTAGACGCAAATATTGGTGTGAGAGCTAATTCAATCAAGGAAACACTGCATGCTGGTGAAGGGCATATTGAAGAAGGATCAGCCGAGTGGTTCTTGTGGGAGAACAACTCCATTTGCCTCACTAACTTCACACACCATCAGGCTTCCAAGCAGCTCTCAAGGAAACTCAGTTTTCACACTCTATGCTTAGTGCCCTTTGAGTGCCTAGGACTGAAATGAAGCTTGGTGAGCATCCCACACAAACGAATGCTCCACATGCGGGTTTCACATGCCACCAACTCCACATTCACAGGCAACTTCAGCGCCACAGCCGTTTTCAGATAGCCCTCAATGCAAAGGCTCTAGACGCAAATATTGGTGTGAGAGCTAATTCAATCAAGGAAACACTGCATGTTGGTGAAGGGCATATTGAAGAAGGATCAGTCGAGTGGTTCTTGTGGGAGAACAACTCCATTTGGCTCACTAACTTCACACACCATCAGGCTTCCAAGCAGCTCTCAAGGAAACTCAGTTTTCACACTCTATGCTTAGTGCCCTTTGAGTGCCTAGGACTGAAATGAAGCTTGGTGAGCATCCCACACAAACGAATGCTCCACATGCGGGTTTCACATGCCACCAACTCCACACTCACAGGCAACTTCAGCTCCACAGCCGTTTTCAGATAGCCCTCAATGCAAAGGCTCTAGACGCAAATATTGGTGTGAGAGCTAATTCAATCAAGGAAACACTGCATGTTGGTGAAGGGCATATTGAAGAAGGATCAGCCGAGTGGTTCTTGTGGGAGAACAACTCCATTTGGCTCACTAACTTCACAAACCATCAGGCTTCCAAGCAGCTCTCAAGGAAACTCAGTTTTCACACTCTATGCTTAGTGCCCTTTGAGTGCATTATCTAGGAATGAACCTGGTAGAGCATCTCACACAAACGAATGCTCCACATGCGGGTTTCACATGCCACCAACTCCACATTCACAGGCAACTTCAGCGCCACAGCCGTTTTCAGATAGCCCTCAATGCAAAGGCTCTAGACGCAAATATTTGTGTGAGAGCTAATTCAATCAAGGAAACACTGCATGTTGGTGAAGGGCATATTGAAGAAGGATCGGCCGAGTGGTTTTTTGTGGGAGAACAACTCCATTTGGCTCACTAACTTCACACACCATCAGGCTTCCAAGCAGCTCTCAAGGAAACTCAGTTTTCACACTCTATGCTTAGTGCCCTTTGAGTGCCTAGGACTGAAATGAAGCTTGGTGAGCATCCCACACAAACGAATGTTCCACATGCGGGTTTCACATGCCACCAACTCCACATTCACAGGCAACTTCAGCGCCACAGCCGTTTTCAGATAGCCCTCAATGCAAAGGCTCTAGATGCAAATATTGGTGTGAGAGCTAATTCAATCAAGGAAACACTGCATGTTGGTGAAGGGCATATTGAAGAAGGATTAGCCGAGTGGTTCTTGTGGGAGAAAACTCCATTTGGCTCACTAACTTCACACACCATCAGGCTTCCAAGCAGCTCTCAAGGAAACTCAGTTTTCACACTCTATGCTTAGTGCCCTTTGAGTGCCTAGGACTGAAATGAACCTGGTAGAGCATCCCACACAAACGAATGCTCCACATGCGGGTTTCACATGCCACCAACTCCACATTCACAGGCAACTTCAGCGCCACAGCCGTTTTCAGATAGCCCTCAATGCAAAGGCTCTAGACGCAAATATTGGTGTGAGAGCTAATTCAATCAAGGAAACACTGCATGTTGGTGAAGGGCATATTGAAGAAGGATCAGCCGAGTGGTTCTTGTGGGAGAACAACTCCATTTGGCTCACTAACTTCACACACCATCAGGCTTCCAAGCAGCTCTCAAGGAAACTCAGTTTTCACACTCTATGCTTAGTGCCCTTTGAGTGCCTAGGACTGACATGAAGCTTGGTGAGCATCCCACACAAACGAATGCTCCACATGCGGGTTTCACATGCCACCAACTCCACATTCACAGGCAACTTCAGCGCCACAGCTGTTTTCAGATAGCCCTCAAAGCAAAGGCTCTAGACGCAAATATTGGTGTGAGAGCTAATTCAATCAAGGAAACACTGCATGTTGGTGAAGGGCATATTGAAGAAGGATCAGCCGAGTGGTTCTTGTGGGAGAACAACTCCATTTGGCTCACTAACTTCACACCATCAGGCTTCCAAGCAGCTCTCAAGGAAACTCAGTTTTCACACTCTATGCTTAGTGCCCTTTGAGTGCATTATCTAGGAATGAACCTGGTAGAGCATCCCACACAAACGAATGCTCTACATGCGGGTTTCACATGCCACCAACTCCACATTCACAGGCAACTTCAGCGCCACAGCCATTTTCAGATAGCCCTCAATGCAAAGGCTCTAGACGCAAATATTGGTGTGAGAGCTAATTCAATCAAGGAAACACTGCATGTTGGTGAAGGGCATATTGAAGAAGGATCAGCCGAGTGGTTCTTGTGGGAGAACAACTCCATTTGGCTCACTAACTTCACACACCATCAGGCTTCCAAGCAGCTCTCAAGGAAACTCAGTTTTCACACTCTATGCTTAGTGCCCTTTGAGTGCCTAGGACTGACATGAAGCTTGGTGAGCATCCCACACAAACGAATGCTCCACATGCGGGTTTCACATGCCACCAACTCCACATTCACAGGCAACTTCAGCGCCACAGCCGTTTTCAGATAGCCCTCAATGCAAAGGCTCTAGACGCAAATATTGGTGTGAGAGCTAATTCAATCAAGGAAACACTGCATGTTGGTGAAGGGCATATTGAAGAAGGATCAGCCGAGTGGTTCTTGTGGGAGAACAACTCCATTTGGCTCACTAACTTCACACACCATCAGGCTTCCAAGCAGCTCTCAAGGAAACTCAGTTTTCACACTCTATGCTTAGTGCCCTTTGAGTGCCTAGGACTGACATGAAGCTTGGTGAGCATCCCACACAAACGAATGCTCCACATGCGGGTTTCACATGCCACCAACTCCACATTCACAGGCAACTTCAGCGCCACAGCCGTTTTCAGATAGCCCTCAATGCAAAGGCTCTAGACGCAAATATTGGTGTGAGAGCTAATTCAATCAAGGAAACACTGCATGTTGGTGAAGGGCATATTGAAGAAGGATCAGCCGAGTGGTTCTTGTGGGAGAACAACTCCATTTGGCTCACTAACTTCACACACCATCAGGCTTCCAAGCAGCTCTCAAGGAAATTCAGTTTTCACACTCTATGCTTAGTGCCCTTTGAGTGCCTAGGATTGAAATGAAGCTTGGTGAGCATCCCAGACAAACGAATGCTCCACATGCGGGTTTCACATGCCACCAACTCCACATTCACAGGCAACTTCAGCTCCACAGCCGTTTTCAGATAGCCCTCAATGCAAAGGCTCTAGATGCAAATATTGGTGTGAGAGCTAATTCAATCAAGGAAACACTGCATGTTGGTGAAGGGCATATTGAAGAAGGATCAGCCGAGTGGTTCTTGTGGGAGAACAACTCCATTTGGCTCACTAACTTCACACACCATCAGGCTTCCAAGCAGCTCTCAAGGAAACTCAGTTTTCACACTCTATGCTTAGTGCCCTTTGAGTGCATTATCTAGGAATGAACCTGGTAGAGCATGCCACACAAACGAATGCTCTACATGCGGTTTTCACATGCCACCAACTCCACATTCACAGGCAACTTCAGCGCCACAGCCGTTTTCAGATAGCCCTCAATGCAAAGGCTCTAGACGCAAATATTGGTGTGAGAGCTAATTCAATCAAGGAAACTCTGCATGTCGGTGAAGGACATATTGAAGAAGGATCAGCCGAGTGGTTTTTTGTGGGAGAACAACTCCATTTGGCTCACTAACTTCACACACCATCAGGCATCCAAGCAGCTCTCAAGGAAACTCAGTTTTCACACTCTATGCTTAGTGCCCTTTGAGTGCCTAGGACTGAAATGAAGCTTGGTGAGCATCCCACACAAACGAATGCTCCACATGCGGGTTTCACATGCCACCAACTCCACATTGACAGGCAACTTCAGCGCCACAGCCGTTTTCAGATAGCCCTCAATGCAAAGGCTCTAGACGCAAATATTGGTGTGAGAGCTAATTCAATCAAGGAAACACTGCATGTTGGTGAAGGGCATATTGAAGAAGGATCAGCCGAGTGGTTCTTGTGGGAGAACAACTCCATTTGGCTCACTAACTTCACACACCATCAGGCTTCCAAGCAGCTCTCAAGGAAACTCAGTTTTCACACTCTATGCTTAGTGCCCTTTGAGTGCATTATCTAGGAATGAACCTGGTAGAGCATCCCACACAAACGAATGCTCCACATGCGGGTTTCACATGCCACCAACTCCACATTCACAGGCAACTTCAGCGCCACAGCCGTTTTCAGATAGCCCTCAATGCAAAGGCTCTAGACGCAAATATTGGTGTGAGAGCTAATTCAATCAAGGAAACACTGCATGTTGGTGAAGGGCATATTGAAGAAGGATCAGCCGAGTGGTTCTTGTGGGAGAACAACTCCATTTGGCTCACTAACTTCACACACCATCAGGCATCCAAGCAGCTCTCAAGGAAACTCAGTTTTCACACTCTATGCTTAGTGCCCTTTGAGTGCCTAGGACTGAAATGAAGCTTGGTGAGCATCCCACACAAACGAATGCTCCACATGCGGGTTTCACATGCCACCAACTCCACATTGACAGGCAACTTCAGCGCCACAGCCGTTTTCAGATAGCCCTCAATGCAAAGGCTCTAGACGCAAATATTGGTGTGAGAGCTAATTCAATCAAGGAAACACTGCATGTTGGTGAAGGGCATATTGAAGAAGGATCAGCCGAGTGGTTCTTGTGGGAGAACAACTCCATTTGGCTCACTAACTTCACACACCATCAGGCTTCCAAGCAGCTCTCAAGGAAACTCAGTTTTCACACTCTATGCTTAGTGCCTTTTGAGTGCATTATCTAGGAATGAACCTGGTAGAGCATCCCACACAAACGAATGCTCCACATGCGGGTTTCACATGCCACCAACTCCACATTCACAGGCAACTTCAGCGCCACAGCCGTTTTCAGATAGCCCTCAATGCAAAGGCTCTAGACGCAAATATTGGTGTGAGAGCTAATTCAATCAAGGAAACACTGCATGTTGGTGAAGGGCATATTGAAGAAGGATCAGCCGAGTGGTTCTTGTGGGAGAACAACTCCATTTGGCTCACTAACTTCACACACCATCAGGCTTCCAAGCAGCTCTCAAGGAAACTCAGTTTTCACACTCTATGCTTAGTGCCCTTTGAGTGCCTAGGACTGAAATGAAGCTTGGTGAGCATCCCACACAAACGAATGCTCCACATGCGGGTTTCACATGCCACCAGCTCCACATTCACAGGCAACTTCAGCGCCACAGCCGTTTTCAGATAGCCCTCAATGCAAAGGATCTAGACGCAAATATTGGTGTGAGAGCTAATTCAATCAAGGAAACACTGCATGTTGGTGAAGGGCATATTGAAGAAGGATCAGCCGAGTGGTTCTTGTGGGAGAACAACTCCATTTGGCTCACTAACTTCACACACCATCAGGCTTCCAAGCAGCTCTCAAGGAAACTCAGTTTTCACACTCTATGCTTAGTGCCTTTTGAGTGCATTATCTAGGAATGAACCTGGTAGAGCATCCCAGACAAACGAATGCTCCACATGCGGGTTTCACATGCCACCAACTCCACATTCACAGGCAACTTCAGCTCCACAGCCGTTTTCAGATAGCAGTCAATGCAAAGGCTCTAGACGCAAATATTGGTGTGAGAGCTAATTCAATCAAGGAAACACTGCATGTTGGTGAAGGGCATATTGAAGAAGGATCAGCCGAGTGGTTCTTGTGGGAGAACAACTCCATTTGGCTCACTAACTTCACACACCATCAGGCTTCCAAGCAGCTCTCAAGGAAACTCAGTTTTCACACTCTATGCTTAGTGCCCTTTGAGTGCCTAGGACTGAAATGAAGCTTGGTGAGCATCCCACACAAACGAATGCTCCACATGCGGGTTTCACATGCCACCAACTCCACATTCACAGGCAACTTCAGCGCCACAGCCGTTTTCAGATAGCCCTCAATGCAAAGGCTCTAGACGCAAATATTGGTGTGAGAGCTAATTCAATCAAGGAAACACTGCATGTTGGTGAAGGGCATATTGAAGAAGGATCAGCCGAGTGGTTCTTGTGGGAGAACAACTCCATTTGGCTCACTAACTTCACACACCATCAGGCTTCCAAGCAGCTCTCAAGGAAACTCAGTTTTCACACTCTATGCTTAGTGCCCCTTGAGTGCATCATCTAGGACAGAAATGAACCTGGTAGAGCATCCCACACAAACGAATGCTCCACATGCGGGTTTCACATGCCACCAACTCCACATTCACAGGCAACTTCAGCGCCACAGCCATTTTCAGATAGCCCTCAATGCAAAGGCTCTAGACGCAAATATTGGTGTGAGAGCTAATTCAATCAAGGAAACACTGCATGTTGGTGAAGGGCATATTGAAGAAGGATCGGCCGAGTGGTTCTTGTGGGAGAACAACTCCATTTGGCTCACTAACTTCACACACCATCAGGCTTCCAAGCAGCTCTCAAGGAAACTCAGTTTTCACACTCTATGCTTAGTGCCTTTTGAGTGCATTATCTAGGAATGAACCTGGTAGAGCATCCCACACAAACGAATGCTCCACATGCGGGTTTCACATGCCACCAACTCCACATTCACAGGCAACTTCAGCTCCACAGCCGTTTTCAGATAGCAGTCAATGCAAAGGCTCTAGACGCAAATATTGGTGTGAGAGCTAATTCAATCAAGGAAACACTGCATGTTGGTGAAGGGCATATTGAAGAAGGATCAGCCGAGTGGTTCTTGTGGGAGAACAACTCCATTTGGCTCACTAACTTCACACACCATCAGGCTTCCAAGCAGCTCTCAAGGAAACTCAGTTTTCACACTCTATGCTTAGTGCCCTTTGAGTGCCTAGGACTGAAATGAAGCTTGGTGAGCATCCCACACAAACGAATGCTCCACATGCGGGTTTCACATGCCACCAACTCCACATTCACAGGCAACTTCAGCGCCACAGCCGTTTTCAGATAGCCCTCAATGCAAAGGCTCTAGACGCAAATATTGGTGTGAGAGCTAATTCAATCAAGGAAACACTGCATGTTGGTGAAGGGCATATTGAAGAAGGATCAGCCGAGTGGTTCTTGTGGGAGAACAACTCCATTTGGCTCACTAACTTCACACACCATCAGGCTTCCAAGCAGCTCTCAAGGAAACTCAGTTTTCACACTCTATGCTTAGTGCCCCTTGAGTGCATCATCTAGGACAGAAATGAACCTGGTAGAGCATCCCACACAAACGAATGCTCCACATGCGGGTTTCACATGCCACCAACTCCACATTCACAGGCAACTTCAGCGCCACAGCCATTTTCAGATAGCCCTCAATGCAAAGGCTCTAGACGCAAATATTGGTGTGAGAGCTAATTCAATCAAGGAAACACTGCATGTTGGTGAAGGGCATATTGAAGAAGGATCGGCCGAGTGATTTTTTGTGGGAGAACAACTCCATTTGGCTCACTAACTTCACAAACCATCAGGCTTCCAAGCAGCTCTCAAGGAAACTCAGTTTTCACACTCTATGCTTAGTGCCCATTGATCGCATTATCTAGGAATGAACCTGGTAGAGCATCCCACACAAACAAATGCTCCACATGCGGGTTTCACATGCCACCAACTCCACATTCACAGGCAACTTCAGCGCCACAGCCGTTTTCAGATAGCCCTCAATGCAAAGGCTCTAGACACAAATATTGGTGTGAGAGCTAATTCAATCAAGGAAACACTGCATGTTGGTGAAGGGCATATTGAAGAAGGATCAGCCGAGTGGTTCTTGTGGGAGAACAACTCCATTTGGCTCACTAACTTCACACACCATCAGGCTTCCAAGCAGCTCTCAAGGAAACTCAGTTTTCACACTCTATGCTTAGTGCCCTTTGAGTGCCTAGGACTGACATGAAGCTTGGTGAGCATCCCACACAAACGAAAGCTCCACATGCGGGTTTCACATGCCACCAACTCCACATTCACAGGCAACTTCAGCGCAACAGCCGTTTTCAGATAGCCCTCAATGCAAAGGCTCTAGACGCAAATATTGGTGTGAGAGCTAATTCAATCAAGGAAATACTGCATGTTGGTGAAGGGCATATTGAAGAAGGATCAGCCGAGTGGTTCTTGTGGGAGAACAACTCCATTTGGCTCACTAACTTCACACACCATCAGGCTTCCAAGCAGCTCTCAAGGAAACTCAGTTTTCACACTCTATGCTTAGTGCCCTTTGAGTGCCTAGGACTGAAATGAAGCTTGGTCAGCATGCCACACAAACGAATGCTCCACATGCGGGTTTCACATGCCACCAACTCCACATTCACAGGCAACTTCAGCGCCACAGCCGTTTTCAGATAGCCCTCAATGCAAAAGCTCTAGACACAAATATTGGTGTGAGAGCTAATTCAATCAAGGAAACACTGCATGTTGGTGAAGGGCATATTGAAGAAGGATCATCCGAGTGGTTCTTGTGGGAGAACAACTCCATTTGGCTCACTAACTTCACACACCATCAGGCTTCCAAGCAGCTCTCAAGGAAACTCAGTTTTCACACTCTATGCTTAGTGCCCTTTGAGTGCATTATCTAGGAATGAACCTGGTAGAGCATCCCACACAAACGAATGCTCCACATGCGGGTTTCACATGCCACCAACTCCACATTCACAGGCAACTTCAGCGCCACAGCCATTTTCAGATAGCCCTCAATGCAAAGTCTCTAGACGCAAATATTGGTATGAGAGCTAATTCAATCAAGGAAACACTGCATGTTGGTGAAGGGCATATTGAAGAAGGATCAGCCGAGTGGTTCTTGTGGGAGAACAACTGCATTTGGCTCACTAACTTCACACACCATCAGGCTTCCAAGCAGCTCTCAAGGAAACTCAGTTTTCACACTCTATGCTTAGTGCCCTTTGAGTGCCTAGGACTGACATGAAGCTTGGTGAGCATCCAACATAAACGAAAACTCCACATGCGGGTTTCACATGCCACCAACTCCACATTCACAGGCAACTTCAGCGCCACAGCCGTTTTCAGATAGCCCTCAATGCAAAGGCTCTAGACGCAAATATTGGTGTGAGAGCTAATTCAATCAAGGAAACACTGCATGTTGGTGAAGGGCATATTGAAGAAGGATCAGCCGAGTGGTTCTTGTGGGAGAACAACTCCATTTGGCTCACTAACTTCACACACCATCAGGCTTCCAAGCAGCTCTCAAGGAAACTCAGTTTTCACACTCTATGCTTAGTGCCCCTTGAGTGCATTATCTAGGAATGAACCTGGTAGAGCATCCCACACAAACGAATGCTCCACATGCGGGTTTCACATGCCACCAACTCCACATTCACAGGCAACTTCAGCGCCACAGCCGTTTTCAGATAGCCCTCAATGCAAAGGCTCTAGACGCAAATATTGGTGTGAGAGCTAATTCAATCAAGGAAACACTGCATGTTGGTGAAGGGCATATTGAAGAAGGATCAGCCGAGTGGTTCTTGTGGGAGAACAACTGCATTTGGCTCACTAACTTCACACACCATCAGGCTTCCAAGCAGCTCTCAACGAAATTCAGTTTTCACACTCTATGCTTAGTGCCCTTTGAGTGCATTATCTAGGAATGAACCTGGTAGAGCATCCCACACAAACGAATGCTCCACATGCGGGTTTCACATGCCACCAACTCCACATTCACAGGCAACTTCAGCGCCACAGCCGTTTTCAGATAGCCCTCAATGCAAAGGCTCTAGACGCAAATATTGGTGTGAGAGCTAATTCAATCAAGGAAACACTGCATGTTGGTGAAGGGCATATTGAAGAAGGATCAGCCGAGTGGTTCTTGTGGGAGAACAACTCCATTTGGCTCACTAACTTCACACACCATCAGGCTTCCAAGCAGCTCTCAAGGAAACTCAGTTTTCACACTCTATGCTTAGTGCCCTTTGAGTGCCTAGGACTGACATGAAGCTTGGTGAGCATCCCACACAAACGAAAGCTCCACATGCGGGTTTCACATGCCACCAACTCCACATTCACAGGCAACTTCAGCGCAACAGCCGTTTTCAGATAGCCCTCAATGCAAAGGCTCTAGACGCAAATATTGGTGTGAGAGCTAATTCAATCAAGGAAATACTGCATGTTGGTGAAGGGCATATTGAAGAAGGATCAGCCGAGTGGTTCTTGTGGGAGAACAACTCCATTTGGCTCACTAACTTCACACACCATCAGGCTTCCAAGCAGCTCTCAAGGAAACTCAGTTTTCACACTCTATGCTTAGTGCCCTTTGAGTGCCTAGGACTGAAATGAAGCTTGGTCAGCATGCCACACAAACGAATGCTCCACATGCGGGTTTCACATGCCACCAACTCCACATTCACAGGCAACTTCAGCGCCACAGCCGTTTTCAGATAGCCCTCAATGCAAAAGCTCTAGACACAAATATTGGTGTGAGAGCTAATTCAATCAAGGAAACACTGCATGTTGGTGAAGGGCATATTGAAGAAGGATCAGCCGAGTGGTTGTTGTGGGAGAACAACTCCATTTGGCTCACTAACTTCACACACCATCAGGCTTCCAAGCAGCTCTCAAGGAAACTCAGTTTTCACACTCTATGCTTAGTGCCCTTTGAGTGCATTATCTAGGAATGAACCTGGTAGAGCATCCCACACAAACGAATGCTCCACATGCGGGTTTCACATGCCACCAACTCCACATTCACAGGCAACTTCAGCGCCACAGCCATTTTCAGATAGCCCTCAATGCAAAGTCTCTAGACGCAAATATTGGTATGAGAGCTAATTCAATCAAGGAAACACTGCATGTTGGTGAAGGGCATATTGAAGAAGGATCAGCCGAGTGGTTCTTGTGGGAGAACAACTCCATTTGGCTCACTAACTTCACACACCATCAGGCTTCCAAGCAGCTCTCAAGGAAACTCAGTTTTCACACTCTATGCTTAGTGCCCTTTGAGTGCCTAGGACTGAAATGAACCTGGTAGAGCATCCCACACAAACGAATGCTCCACATGCGGGTTTCACATGCCACCAACTCCACATTCACAGGCAACTTCAGCGCCACAGCCGTTTTCAGATAGCCCTCAATGCAAAGGCTCTAGACACAAATATTGGTGTGAGAGCTAATTCAATCAAGGAAACACTGCATGTTGGTGAAGGGCATATTGAAGAAGGATCAGCCGAGTGGTTCTTGTGGTAGAACAACTCCATTTGGCTCACTAACTTCACACACCATCAAGCTTCCAAGCAGCTCTCAAGGAAACTCAGTTTTCACACTCTATGCTTAGTGCCCTTTGAGTGCCTAGGACTGAAATGAAGCTTGGTGAGCATCCCACACAAGTGAATGCTCCACATGCGGGTTTCACATGCCACCAACTCCACATTCACAGGCAACTTCAGCGCCACAGCCATTTTCAGATAGCCCTCAATGCAAAGGCTCTAGACGCAAATATTGGTGTGAGAGCTAATTCAATCAAGGAAACACTGCATGTTGGTGAAGGGCATATTGAAGAAGGATCAGCCGAGTGGTTCTTGTGGGAGAACAACTGCATTTGGCTCACTAACTTCACACACCATCAGGCTTCCAAGCAGCTCTCAAGGAAACTCAGTTTTCACACTCTATGCTTAGTGCCCTTTGAGTGCCTAGGACTGACATGAAGCTTGGTGAGCATCCAACATAAACGAAAACTCCACATGCGGGTTTCACATGCCACCAACTCCACATTCACAGGCAACTTCAGCGCCACAGCCGTTTTCAGATAGCCCTCAATGCAAAGGCTCTAGACGCAAATATTGGTGTGAGAGCTAATTCAATCAAGGAAACACTGCATGTTGGTGAAGGGCATATTGAAGAAGGATCAGCCGAGTGGTTCTTGTGGGAGAACAACTCCATTTGGCTCACTAACTTCACACACCATCAGGCTTCCAAGCAGCTCTCAAGGAAACTCAGTTTTCACACTCTATGCTTAGTGCCCCTTGAGTGCATTATCTAGGAATGAACCTGGTAGAGCATCCCACACAAACGAATGCTCCACATGCGGGTTTCACATGCCACCAACTCCACATTCACAGGCAACTTCAGCGCCACAGCCGTTTTCAGATAGCCCTCAATGCAAAGGATCTAGACGCAAATATTGGTGTGAGAGCTAATTCAATCAAGGAAACACTGCATGTTGGTGAAGGGCATATTGAAGAAGGATCAGCCGAGTGGTTCTTGTGGGAGAACAACTGCATTTGGCTCACTAACTTCACACACCATCAGGCTTCCAAGCAGCTCTCAACGAAATTCAGTTTTCACACTCTATGCTTAGTGCCCTTTGAGTGCATTATCTAGGAATGAACCTGGTAGAGCATCCCACACAAACGAATGCTCCACATGCGGGTTTCACATGCCACCAACTCCACATTCACAGGCAACTTCAGCGCCACAGCCGTTTTCAGATAGCCCTCAATGCAAAGGCTCTAGACGCAAATATTGGTGTGAGAGCTAATTCAATCAAGGAAACACTGCATGTTGGTGAAGGGCATATTGAAGAAGGATCAGCCGAGTGGTTCTTGTGGGAGAACAACTCCATTTGGCTCACTAACTTCACACACCATCAGGCTTCCAAGCAGCTCTCAAGGAAACTCAGTTTTCACACTCTATGCTTAGTGCCCTTTGAGTGCATTATCTAGGAATGAACCTGGTAGAGCATCCCACACAAACGAATGCTCCACATGCGGGTTTCACATGCCACCAACTCCACATTCACAGGCAACTTCAGCGCCACAGCCGTTTTCAGATAGCCCTCAATGCAAAGGATCTAGACGCAAATATTGGTGTGAGAGCTAATTCAATCAAGGAAACACTGCATGTTGGTGAAGGGCATATTGAAGAAGGATCAGCCGAGTGGTTCTTGTGGGAGAACAACTCCATTTGGCTCACTAACTTCACACACCATCAGGCTTCCAAGCAGCTCTCAAGGAAACTCAGTTTTCACACTCTATGCTTAGTGCCCTTTGAGTGCCTAGGACTGACATGAAGCTTGGTGAGCATCCCACACAAACGAAAGCACCATATGCGGGTTTCACATGCCACCGACTCCACATTCACAGGCAACTTCAGCGCCACAGCCGTTTTCAGATAGCCCTCAATGCAAAGGCTCTAGACGCAAATATTGGTGTGAGAGCTAATTCAATCAAGGAAACACTGCATGTTGGTGAAGGGCATATTGAAGAAGGATCAGCCGAGTGGTTCTTGTGGGAGAACAACTCCATTTGGCTCACTAACTTCACACACCATCAGGCATCCAAGCAGCTCTCAAGGAAACTCAGTTTTCACACTCTATGCTTAGTGCCCTTTGAGTGCCTAGGCCTGACATGAACCTGGTAGAGCATCCCACACAAACGAATGCTCCACATGCGGGTTTCTCATGCCACCAACTCCACATTCACAGGCAACTTCAGCACCACAGCCGTTTTCAGATAGCCCTCAATGCAAAGGATCTAGACGCAAATATTGGTGTGAGAGCTAATTCAATCAAGGAAACACTGCATGTTGGTGAAGGGCATATTGAAGAAGGATCAGCCGAGTGGTTCTTGTGGGAGAACAACTCCATTTGGCTCACTAACTTCACACACCATCAGGCTTCCAAGCAGCTCTCAAGGAAACTCAGTTTTGACACTCTATGCTTAGTGCCCTTTGAGTGCATTATCTAGGAATGAACCTGGTAGAGCATGCCACACAAACGAATGCTCCACATGCGGGTTTCACATGCCACCAACTCCACATTCACAGGCAACTTCAGCACCACAGCCGTTTTCAGATAGCCCTCAATGCAAAGGCTCTAGACGCAAATATTGGTGTGAGAGCTAATTCAATCAAGGAAACACTGCATGTTGGTGAAGGGCATATTGAAGAAGGATCAGCCGAGTGGTTCTTGTGGGAGAACAACTCCATTTGGCTCACTAACTTCACACACCATCAGGCTTCCAAGCAGCTCTCAAGGAAACTCAGTTTTCACACTCTATGCTTAGTGCCCTTTGAGTGCCTAGGACTGAAACGAAGCTTGGTGAGCATCCCACACAAACGAATGCTCCACATGCGGGTTTCACATGCCACCAACTCCACATTCACAGGCAACTTCAGCACCACAGCCGTTTTCAGATAGCCCTCAATGCAAAGGCTCTAGACGCAAATATTGGTGTGAGAGCTAATTCAATCAAGGAAACACTGCATGTTGGTGAAGGGCATATTGAAGAAGGATCAGCCGAGTGGTTCTTGTGGGAGAACAACTCCATTTGGCTCACTAACTTCACACACCATCAGGCTTTCAAGCAGCTCTCAAGGAAACTCAGTTTTCACACTCTATGCTTAGTGCCCTTTGAGTGCCTAGGACTGAAATGAAGCTTGGTGAGCATCCCACACAAACGAATGCTCCACATGCGGGTTTCACATGCCCCAACTCCACATTCACAGGCAACTTCAGCGCCACAGCCGTTTTCAGATAGCCCTCAATGCAAAGGCTCTAGACGCAAATATTGGTGTGAGAGCTAATTCAATCAAGGAAACACTGCATGTTGGTGAAGGGCATATTGAAGAAGGATCGGCCGAGTGGTTCTTGTGGGAGAACAACTCCATTTGGCTCACTAACTTCACACACCATCAGGCTTCCAAGCAGCTCTCAAGGAAACTCAGTTTTCACACTCTATGCTTAGTGCCCTTTGAGTGCGTTATCTAGGAATGAACCTGGTAGAGCATCCCACACAAACGAATGCTCCACATGCGGGTTTCACATGCCACCAACTCCACATTCACAGGCAACTTCAGCGCCACAGCTGTTTTCAGATATCCCTCGATGCAAAGGCTCTAGACGCAAATATTGGTGTGAGAGCTAATTCAATCAAGGAAACACTGCATGTTGGTGAAGGGCATATTGAAGAATGATCAGCCGAGTGGTTCTTGTGGGAGCACAACTCCATTTGGCTCACTAACTTCACACACCATCAGGCTTCCAAGCAGCTCTCAAGGAAACTCAGTTTTCACACTCTATGCTTAGTGCCCTTTGAGTGCCTAGGACTGAAACGAAGCTTGGTGAGCATCCCACACAAACGAATCCTCCACATGCGGGTTTCACATGCCACCAACTCCACATTCACAGGCAACTTCAGCGCCACAGCCGTTTTCAGATAGCCCTCAATGCAAAGGCTCTAGACGCAAATATTGGTGTGAGAGCTAATTCAATCAAGGAAACACTGCATGTTGGTGAAGGGCATATTGAAGAAGGATCGGCCGAGTGGTTCTTGTGGGAGAACAACTCCATTTGGCTCACTAACTTCACACACCATCAGGCTTCCAAGCAGCTCTCAAGGAAACTCAGTTTTCACACTCTATGCTTAGTGCCCTTTGAGTGCGTTATCTAGGAATGAACCTGGTAGAGCATCCCACACAAACGAATGCTCCACATGCGGGTTTCACATGCCCCAACTCCACATTCACAGGCAACTTCAGCGCCACAGCCGTTTTCAGATAGCCCTCAATGCAAAGGCTCTAGACGCAAATATTGGTGTGAGAGCAAATTCAATCAAGGAAACACTGCATGTTGGTGAAGGGCATATTGAAGAAGGATCAGCCGAGTGGTTCTTGTGGGAGAACAACTCCATTTGGCTCACTAACTTCACACACCATCAGGCTTCCAAGCAGCTCTCAAGGAAACTCAGGTTTCACACTCTATGCTTAGTGCCCTTTGAGTGCATTATCTAGGAATGAACCTGGTAGAGCATCCCACACAAACGAATGCTCCACATGCGGGTTTCTCATGCCACCAACTCCACATTCACAGGCAACTTCAGCACCACAGCCGTTTTCAGATAGCCCTCAATGCAAAGGATCTAGACGCAAATATTGGTGTGAGAGCTAATTCAATCAAGGAAACACTGCATGTTGGTGAAGGGCATATTGAAGAAGGATCAGCCGAGTGGTTGTTGTGGGAGAACAACTCCATTTGGCTCACTAACTTCACACACCATCAGGCTTCCAAGCAGCTCTCAAGGAAACTCAGTTTTCACACTCTATGCTTAGTGCCCTTTGAGTGCATTATCTAGGAATGAACCTGGTAGAGCATCCCACACAAACGAATGCTCCACATGCGGGTTTCACATGCCACCAACTCCACATTCACAGGCAACTTCAGCGCCACAGCCATTTTCAGATAGCCCTCAATGCAAAGTCTCTAGACGCAAATATTGGTATGAGAGCTAATTCAATCAAGGAAACACTGCATGTTGGTGAAGGGCATATTGAAGAAGGATCAGCCGAGTGGTTCTTGTGGGAGAACAACTCCATTTGGCTCACTAACTTCACACACCATCAGGCTTCCAAGCAGCTCTCAAGGAAACTCAGTTTTCACACTCTATGCTTAGTGCCCTTTGAGTGCCTAGGACTGAAATGAACCTGGTAGAGCATCCCACACAAACGAATGCTCCACATGCGGGTTTCACATGCCACCAACTCCACATTCACAGGCAACTTCAGCGCCACAGCCGTTTTCAGATAGCCCTCAATGCAAAGGCTCTAGACACAAATATTGGTGTGAGAGCTAATTCAATCAAGGAAACACTGCATGTTGGTGAAGGGCATATTGAAGAAGGATCAGCCGAGTGGTTCTTGTGGTAGAACAACTCCATTTGGCTCACTAACTTCACACACCATCAAGCTTCCAAGCAGCTCTCAAGGAAACTCAGTTTTCACACTCTATGCTTAGTGCCCTTTGAGTGCCTAGGACTGAAATGAAGCTTGGTGAGCATCCCACACAAGTGAATGCTCCACATGCGGGTTTCACATGCCACCAACTCCACATTCACAGGCAACTTCAGCGCCACAGCCGTTTTCAGATAGCCCTCAATGCAAAGGATCTAGACGCAAATATTGGTGTGAGAGCTAATTCAATCAAGGAAACACTGCATGTTGGTGAAGGGCATATTGAAGAAGGATCAGCCGAGTGGTTCTTGTGGGAGAACAACTGCATTTGGCTCACTAACTTCACACACCATCAGGCTTCCAAGCAGCTCTCAACGAAATTCAGTTTTCACACTCTATGCTTAGTGCCCTTTGAGTGCATTATCTAGGAATGAACCTGGTAGAGCATCCCACACAAACGAATGCTCCACATGCGGGTTTCACATGCCACCAACTCCACATTCACAGGCAACTTCAGCGCCACAGCCGTTTTCAGATAGCCCTCAATGCAAAGGCTCTAGACGCAAATATTGGTGTGAGAGCTAATTCAATCAAGGAAACACTGCATGTTGGTGAAGGGCATATTGAAGAAGGATCAGCCGAGTGGTTCTTGTGGGAGAACAACTCCATTTGGCTCACTAACTTCACACACCATCAGGCTTCCAAGCAGCTCTCAAGGAAACTCAGTTTTCACACTCTATGCTTAGTGCCCTTTGAGTGCATTATCTAGGAATGAACCTGGTAGAGCATCCCACACAAACGAATGCTCCACATGCGGGTTTCACATGCCACCAACTCCACATTCACAGGCAACTTCAGCGCCACAGCCGTTTTCAGATAGCCCTCAATGCAAAGGATCTAGACGCAAATATTGGTGTGAGAGCTAATTCAATCAAGGAAACACTGCATGTTGGTGAAGGGCATATTGAAGAAGGATCAGCCGAGTGGTTCTTGTGGGAGAACAACTCCATTTGGCTCACTAACTTCACACACCATCAGGCTTCCAAGCAGCTCTCAAGGAAACTCAGTTTTCACACTCTATGCTTAGTGCCCTTTGAGTGCCTAGGACTGACATGAAGCTTGGTGAGCATCCCACACAAACGAAAGCACCATATGCGGGTTTCACATGCCACCGACTCCACATTCACAGGCAACTTCAGCGCCACAGCCGTTTTCAGATAGCCCTCAATGCAAAGGCTCTAGACGCAAATATTGGTGTGAGAGCTAATTCAATCAAGGAAACACTGCATGTTGGTGAAGGGCATATTGAAGAAGGATCAGCCGAGTGGTTCTTGTGGGAGAACAACTCCATTTGGCTCACTAACTTCACACACCATCAGGCATCCAAGCAGCTCTCAAGGAAACTCAGTTTTCACACTCTATGCTTAGTGCCCTTTGAGTGCCTAGGCCTGACATGAACCTGGTAGAGCATCCCACACAAACGAATGCTCCACATGCGGGTTTCTCATGCCACCAACTCCACATTCACAGGCAACTTCAGCACCACAGCCGTTTTCAGATAGCCCTCAATGCAAAGGATCTAGACGCAAATATTGGTGTGAGAGCTAATTCAATCAAGGAAAACACTGCATGTTGGTGAAGGGCATATTGAAGAAGGATCAGCCGAGTGGTTCTTGTGGGAGAACAACTCCATTTGGCTCACTAACTTCACACACCATCAGGCTTCCAAGCAGCTCTCAAGGAAACTCAGTTTTCACACTCTATGCTTAGTGCCCTTTGAGTGCATTATCTAGGAATGAACCTGGTAGAGCATGCCACACAAACGAATGCTCCACATGCGGGTTTCACATGCCACCAACTCACATTCACAGGCAACTTCAGCACCACAGCCGTTTTCAGATAGCCCTCAATGCAAAGGCTCTAGACGCAAATATTGGTGTGAGAGCTAATTCAATCAAGGAAACACTGCATGTTGGTGAAGGGCATATTGAAGAAGGATCAGCCGAGTGGTTCTTGTGGGAGAACAACTCCATTTGGCTCACTAACTTCACACACCATCAGGCTTCCAAGCAGCTCTCAAGGAAACTCAGTTTTCACACTCTATGCTTAGTGCCCTTTGAGTGCCTAGGACTGAAACGAAGCTTGGTGAGCATCCCACACAAACGAATGCTCCACATGCGGGTTTCACATGCCACCAACTCCACATTCACAGGCAACTTCAGCACCACAGCCGTTTTCAGATAGCCCTCAATGCAAAGGCTCTAGACGCAAATATTGGTGTGAGAGCTAATTCAATCAAGGAAACACTGCATGTTGGTGAAGGGCATATTGAAGAAGGATCAGCCGAGTGGTTCTTGTGGGAGAACAACTCCATTTGGCTCACTAACTTCACACACCATCAGGCTTTCAAGCAGCTCTCAAGGAAACTCAGTTTTCACACTCTATGCTTAGTGCCCTTTGAGTGCTAGGACTGAAATGAAGCTTGGTGAGCATCCCACACAAACGAATGCTCCACATGCGGGTTTCACATGCCCCAACTCCACATTCACAGGCAACTTCAGCGCCACAGCCGTTTTCAGATAGCCCTCAATGCAAAGGCTCTAGACGCAAATATTGGTGTGAGAGCTAATTCAATCAAGGAAACACTGCATGTTGGTGAAGGGCATATTGAAGAAGGATCGGCCGAGTGGTTCTTGTGGGAGAACAACTCCATTTGGCTCACTAACTTCACACACCATCAGGCTTCCAAGCAGCTCTCAAGGAAACTCAGTTTTCACACTCTATGCTTAGTGCCCTTTGAGTGCGTTATCTAGGAATGAACCTGGTAGAGCATCCCACACAAACGAATGCTCCACATGCGGGTTTCACATGCCACCAACTCCACATTCACAGGCAACTTCAGCGCCACAGCTGTTTTCAGATATCCCTCGATGCAAAGGCTCTAGACGCAAATATTGGTGTGAGAGCTAATTCAATCAAGGAAACACTGCATGTTGGTGAAGGGCATATTGAAGAATGATCAGCCGAGTGGTTCTTGTGGGAGCACAACTCCATTTGGCTCACTAACTTCACACACCATCAGGCTTCCAAGCAGCTCTCAAGGAAACTCAGTTTTCACACTCTATGCTTAGTGCCCTTTGAGTGCCTAGGACTGAAACGAAGCTTGGTGAGCATCCCACACAAACGAATCCTCCACATGCGGGTTTCACATGCCACCAACTCCACATTCACAGGCAACTCAGCGCCACAGCCGTTTTCAGATAGCCCTCAATGCAAAGGCTCTAAGCAATATTGGTGTGAGAGCTAATTCAACTCAAGGAAACCACGATGTTGTGAAAGCTTATTGAGATTGAAGAAGGATCGGCCGAGTGGTTCTTGTGGGAGAACAACTCCATTTGGCTCACTAACTTCACACACCATCAGGCTTCCAAGCAGCTCTCAAGGAAACTCAGTTTTCACACTCTATGCTTAGTGCCCTTTGAGTGCGTTATCTAGGAATGAACCTGGTAGAGCATCCCACACAAACGAATGCTCCACATGCGGGTTTCACATGCCCCAACTCCACATTCACAGGCAACTTCAGCGCCACAGCCGTTTTCAGATAGCCCTCAATGCAAAGGCTCTAGACGCAAATATTGGTGTGAGAGCAAATTCAATCAAGGAAACACTGCATGTTGGTGAAGGGCATATTGAAGAAGGATCAGCCGAGTGGTTCTTGTGGGAGAACAACTCCATTTGGCTCACTAACTTCACACACCATCAGGCTTCCAAGCAGCTCTCAAGGAAACTCAGGTTTCACACTCTATGCTTAGTGCCCTTTGAGTGCATTATCTAGGAATGAACCTGGTAGAGCATCCCACACAAACGAATGCTCCACATGCGGGTTTCTCATGCCACCAACTCCACATTCACAGGCAACTTCAGCACCACAGCCGTTTTCAGATAGCCCTCAATGCAAAGGATCTAGACGCAAATATTGGTGTGAGAGCTAATTCAATCAAGGAAACACTGCATGTTGGTGAAGGGCATATTGAAGAAGGATCAGCCGAGTGGTTCTTGTGGGAGAACAACTCCATTTGGCTCACTAACTTCACACACCATCAGGCTTCCAAGCAGCTCTCAAGGAAACTCAGTTTTCACACTCTATGCTTAGTGCCCTTTGAGTGCCTAGGACTGAAATGAAGCTTGGTGAGCATCCCACACAAACGAATGCTCCACATGCGGGTTTCACATGCCACCAACTCCACATTCACAGGCAACTTCAGCGCCACAGTCGTTTTCAGATAGCCCTCAATGCAAAGGCTCTAGACGCAAATATTGGTGTGAGAGCTAATTTAATCAAGGAAACTCTGCATGTCGGTGAAGGGCATATTGAAGAAGGATCAGCCGAGTGGTTCTTGTGGGAGAACAACTCCATTTGGCTCACTAACTTCACACACCATCAGGCATCCAAGCAGCTCTCAAGGAAACTCAGTTTTCACACTCTATGCTTAGTGCCCTTTGAGTGCCTATGACTTAAATGAAGCTTGGTGAGCATCCCACACAAACGAATGCTCCACATGCGGGTTTCACATGCCACCAACTCCACATTGACTGGCAACTTCAGCGCCACAGCCGTTTTCAGTTAGCCCTCAATGCAAAGGCTCTAGACGCAAATATTGGTGTGAGAGCTAATTCAATCAAGGAAACACTGCATGTTCGTGAAGGGCATATTGAAGAAGGATCAGCCGAGTGGTTTTTTGTGGAGAACAACTCCATTTGGCTCACTAACTTCACACACCATCAGGCTTCCAAGCAGCTCTCAAGGAAACTCAGTTTTCACACTCTATGCTTAGTGCCCTTTGAGTGCCTAGGACTGAAACGAAGCTTGGTGAGCATCCCACACAAACGAATGCTCCACATGCGGGTTTCACATGCCACCAACTCCACATTCACAGGCAACTTCAGCGCCACAGCCGTTTTCAGATAGCCCTCAATGCAAAGGCTCTAGACGCAAATATTGGTGTGAGAGCTAATTCAATCAAGGAAACTCTGCATGTCGGTGAAGGGCATATTGAAGAAGGATCAGCCGAGTGGTTCTTGTGGGAGAACAACTCCATTTGGCTCACTAACTTCATACACCATCAGGCATCCAAGCAGCTCTCAAGGAAACTCAGTTTTCACACTCTATGCTTAGTGCCCTTTGAGTGCATTATCTAGGAATGAACCTGGTAGAGCATCCCACACAAACGAATGCTCCACATGCGGGTTTCTCATGCCACCAACTCCACATTCACAGGCAACTTCAGCACCACAGCCGTTTTCAGATAGCCCTCAATGCAAAGGCTCTAGACGCAAATATTGGTGTGAGAGCTAATTCAATCAAGGAAACACTGCATGTTGGTGAAGGGCATATTGAAGAAGGATCAGCCGAGTGGTTCTTGTGGGAGAACAACTCCATTTGGCTCACTAACTTCACACACCATCAGGCTTCCAAGCAGCTCTCAAGGAAACTCAGTTTTCACACTCTATGCTTAGTGCCCTTTGAGTGCCTAGGACTGAAATGAAGCTTGGTGAGCATCCCACACAAACGAATGCTCCACATGCGGGTTTCACATGCCACCAACTCCACATTCACAAGCAACTTCAGCGCCACAGCCGTTTTCAGCTAGCCCTCAATGCAAAGGCTCTAGACGCAAATATTGGTGTGAGAGCTAATTTAATCAAGGAAACTCTGCATGTCGGTGAAGGGCATATTGAAGAAGGATCAGCCGAGTGGTTCTTATGGGAGAACAACTCCATTTGGCTCACTAACTTCACACACCATCAGGCTTCCAAGCAGCTCTCAAGGAAACTCAGGTTTCACACTCTATGCTTAGTGCCCTTTGAGTGCCTAGGACAGAAATGAACCTGGTAGAGCATCCCCACACAAATGAATGCTCCACATGCGGGTTTCACATGCCACCAACTCCACATTCACAGGCAACTTCAGCGCCACAGCCGTTTTCAGATAGCCTCAATGCAAAGGCTCTAGACGCAAATATTTGTGTGAGAGCTAATTCAATCAAGGAAACACTGCATGTTGGTGAAGGGCATATTGAAGAAGGATCAGCCGAGTCGTTCTTGTGGGAGAACAACTCCATTTGGCTCACTAACTTCACACACCATCAGGCATCCAAGCAGCTCTCAAGGAAACTCAGTTTTCACACTCTATGCTTAGTGCCCTTTGAGTGCCTATGACTTAAATGAAGCTTGGTGAGCATCCCACACAAACGAATGCTCCACATGCGGGTTTCACATGCCACCAACTCCACATTGACTGGCAACTTCAGCGCCACAGCCGTTTTCAGTTAGCCCTCAATGCAAAGGCTCTAGACGCAAATATTGGTGTGAGAGCTAATTCAATCAAGGAAACACTGCATGTTGGTGAAGGGCATATTGAAGAAGGATCAGCCGAGTGGTTCTTGTGGGAGAACAACTCCATTTGGCTCACTAACTTCACACACCATCAGGCTTCCAAGCAGCTCTCAAGGAAACTCAGTTTTCACACTCTATGCTTAGTGCCCTTTGAGTTCCTAGGACTGAAATGAAGCTTGGTGAGCATCCCACACAAACGAATGCTCCACATGCGGGTTTCACATGCCACCAACTCCACATTCACAGGCAACTTCAGCGCCACAGCCATTTTCAGATAGCCCTCAATGCAAAGGCTCTAGACGCAAATATTGGTGTGAGAGCTAATTCAATCAAGGAAACACTGCATGTTCGTGAAGGGCATATTGAAGAAGGATCAGCCGAGTGGTTTTTTGTGGGAGAACAACTCCATTTGGCTCACTAACTTCACACACCATCAGGCTTCCAAGCAGCTCTCAAGGAAACTCAGTTTTCACACTCTATGCTTACTGCTCTTTGAGTGCATTAAATAGGAATGAACCTGGAAGAGCATCCCACACAAACGAATGCTCCACATGCGGGTTTCACATGCCACCAACTCCACATTCACAGGCAACTTCAGCGCCACAGCCGTTTTCAGATAGCCCTCAATGCAAAGGCTCTAGACGCAAATATTGGTGTGAGAGCTAATTCAATCAAGGAAACACTGCATGTTGGTGAAGGGCATATTGAAGAAGGATCGGCCGAGTGGGTTCTTGTGGGAGAACAACTCCATTTGGCTCACTAACTTCACACACCATCAGGCTTCCAAGCAGCTCTCAAGGAAACTCAGTTTTCACACTCTATGCTTAGTGCCCTTTGAGTGCGTTATCTAGGAATGAACCTGGTAGAGCATCCCACACAAACGAATGCTCCACATGCGGGTTTCACATGCCACCAACTCCACATTCACAGGCAACTTCAGCGCCACAGCTGTTTTCAGATAGCCCTCGATGCAAAGGCTCTAGACACAAATATTGGTGTGAGAGCTAATTCAATCAAGGAAACACTGCATGTTGGTGAAGGGCATATTGAAGAATGATCAGCCGAGTGGTTCTTGTGGGAGAACAACTCCATTTGGCTCACTAACTTCACACACCATCAGGCTTCAAGCAGCTCTCAAGGAAACTCAGTTTTCACACTCTATGCTTAGTGCCCTTTGAGTGCCTAGGACTGAAACGAAGCTTGGTGAGCATCCCACACAAACGAATCCTCCACATGCGGGTTTCACATGCCACCAACTCCACATTCACAGGCAACTTCAGCGCCACAGCCGTTTTCAGATAGCCCTCAATGCAAAGGCTCTAGACGCAAATATTTGTGTGAGAGCTAATTCAATCAAGGAAACTCTGCATGTCGGTGAAGGGCATATTGAAGAAGGATCAGCCGAGTGGTTCTTGTGGGAGAACAACTCCATTTGGCTCACTAACTTCACACACCATCAGGCATCCAAGCAGCTCTCAAGGAAACTCAGTTTTCACACTCTATGCTTAGTGCCCTTTGAGTGCCTGGGACAGAAATGAACCTGGTAGAGCATCCCACACAAACGAATGCTCCACATGCGGGTTTCACATGCCACCAACTCCACATTCACAGGCAACTTCAGCGCCACAGCCGTTTTCAGATAGCCCTCAATGCAAAGGCTCTAGACGCAAATATTGGTGTGAGAGCTAATTCAATCAAGGAAACACTGCATGTTGGTGAAGGGCATATTGAAGAAGGATCGGCCGAGTGGTTCTTGTGGGAGAACAACTCCATTTGGCTCACTAACTTCACACACCATCAGGCTTCCAAGCAGCTCTCAAGGAAACTCAGTTTTCACACTCTATGCTTAGTGCCCTTTGAGTGCGTTATCTAGGAATGAACCTGGTAGAGCATCCCACACAAACGAATGCTCCACATGCGGGTTTCACATGCCCCAACTCCACATTCACAGGCAACTTCAGCGCCACAGCCGTTTTCAGATAGCCCTCCATGCAAAGGCTCTAGACGCAAATATTGGTGTGAGAGCTAATTCAATCAAGGAAACACTGCATGTTGGTGAAGGGCATATTGAAGAAGGATCAGCCGAGTGGTTCTTGTGGGAGAACAACTCCATTTGGCTCACTAACTTCACACACCATCAGGCTTCCAAGCAGCTCTCAAGGAAACTCAGTTTTCACACTCTATGCTTAGTGCCCTTTGAGTGCATTATCTAGGAATGAACCTGGTAGAGCATCCCACACAAACGAATGCTCCACATGCGGGTTTCTCATGCCACCAACTCCACATTCACAGGCAACTTCAGCACCACAGCCGTTTTCAGATAGCCCTCAATGCAAAGGATCTAGACGCAAATATTGGTGTGAGAGCTAATTCAATCAAGGAAACACTGCATGTTGGTGAAGGGCATATTGAAGAAGGATCAGCCGAGTGGTTCTTGTGGGAGAACAACTCCATTTGGCTCACTAACTTCACACACCATCAGGCTTCCAAGCAGCTCTCAAGGAAACTCAGTTTTCACACTCTATGCTTAGTGCCCTTTGAGTGCCTAGGACTGAAATGAAGCTTGGTGAGCATCCCACACAAACGAATGCTCCACATGCGGGTTTCACATGCCACCAACTCCACATTCACAAGCAACTTCAGCGCCACAGCCGTTTTCAGCTAGCCCTCAATGCAAAGGCTCTAGACGCAAATATTGGTGTGAGAGCTAATTTAATCAAGGAAACTCTGCATGTCGGTGAAGGGCATATTGAAGAAGGATCAGCCGAGTGGTTCTTATGGGAGAACAACTCCATTTGGCTCACTAACTTCACACACCATCAGGCATCCAAGCAGCTCTCAAGGAAACTCAGTTTTCACACTCTATGCTTAGTGCCCTTTGAGTGCCTAGGACAGAAATGAACCTGGTAGAGCATCCCACACAAATGAATGCTCCACATGCGGGTTTCACATGCCACCAACTCCACATTCACAGGCAACTTCAGCGCCACAGCCGTTTTCAGATAGCCCTCAATGCAAAGGCTCTAGACGCAAATATTTGTGTGAGAGCTAATTCAATCAAGGAAACACTGCATGTGGTGAAGGGCATATTGAAGAAGGATCAGCCGAGTCGTTCTTGTGGGAGAACAACTCCATTTGGCTCACTAACTTCACACACCATCAGGCATCCAAGCAGCTCTCAAGGAAACTCAGTTTTCACACTCTATGCTTAGTGCCCTTTGAGTGCCTATGACTTAAATGAAGCTTGGTGAGCATCCCACACAAACGAGTGCTCCACATGCGGGTTTCACATGCCACCCAACTCCACATTCACAGGCAACTTCAGCGCCACAGCCGTTTTCAGTTAGCCTCAATGCAAAGGCTCTAGACGCAAATATTGGTGTGAGAGCTAATTCAATCAAGGAAACACTGCATGTTGGTGAAGGGCATATTGAGAAGGATCAGCCGAGTGGTTCTTGTGGGAGAACAACTCCATTTGGCTCACTAACTTCACACACCATCAGGCTTCCAAGCAGCTCTCAAGGAAACTCAGTTTTCACACTCTATGCTTAGTGCCCTTTGAGTTCCTAGGACTGAAATGAAGCTTGGTGAGCATCCCACACAAACGAATGCTCCACATGCGGGTTTCACATGCCACCAACTCCACATTCACAGGCAACTTCAGCGCCACAGCCATTTTCAGATAGCCCTCAATGCAAAGGTTCTAGACGCAAATATTGGTGTGAGAGCTAATTCAATCAAGGAAACACTGCATGTTCGTGAAGGGCATATTGAAGAAGGATCAGCCGAGTGGTTTTTTGTGGGAGAACAACTCCATTTGGCTCACTAACTTCACACACCATCAGGCTTCCAAGCAGCTCTCAAGGAAACTCAGTTTTCACACTCTATGCTTACTGCTCTTTGAGTGCATTAAATAGGAATGAACCTGGAAGAGCATCCCACACAAACGAATGCTCCACATGCGGGTTTCACATGCCACCAACTCCACATTCACAGGCAACTTCAGCGCCACAGCCGTTTTCAGATAGCCCTCAATGCAAAGGCTCTAGACGCAAATATTGGTGTGAGAGCTAATTCAATCAAGGAAACACTGCATGTTGGTGAAGGGCATATTGAAGAAGGATCGGCCGAGTGGTTCTTGTGGGAGAACAACTCCATTTGGCTCACTAACTTCACACACCATCAGGCTTCCAAGCAGCTCTCAAGGAAACTCAGTTTTCACACTCTATGCTTAGTGCCCTTTGAGTGCGTTATCTAGGAATGAACCTGGTAGAGCATCCCACAACAAACGAATGCTCCACATGCGGGTTTCACATGCCACCAACTCCACATTCACAGGCAACTTCAGCGCCACAGCTGTTTTCAGATAGCCCTCGATGCAAAGGCTCTAGACGCAAATATTGGTGTGAGAGCTAATTCAATCAAGGAAACACTGCATGTTGGTGAAGGGCATATTGAAGAATGATCAGCCGAGTGGTTCTTGTGGGAGAACAACTCCATTTGGCTCACTAACTTCACACACCATCAGGCTTCCAAGCAGCTTTCAAGGAAACTCAGTTTTCACACTCTATGCTTAGTGCCCTTTGAGTGCCTAGGACTGAAACGAAGCTTGGTGAGCATCCCACACAAACGAATCCTCCACATGCGGGTTTCACATGCCACCAACTCCACATTCACAAGCAACTTCAGCGCCACAGCCGTTTTCAGATAGCCCTCAATGCAAAGGCTCTAGACGCAAATATTTGTGTGAGAGCTAATTCAATCAAGGAAACTCTGCATGTCGGTGAAGGGCATATTGAAGAAGGATCAGCCGAGTGGTTCTTGTGGAGAACAACTCCATTTGGCTCACTAACTTCACACACCATCAGGCATCCAAGCAGCTCTCAAGGAAACTCAGTTTTCACACTCTATGCTTAGTGCCCTTTGAGTGCCTAGGACAGAATGAACCTGGTAGAGCATCCCACACAAACGAATGCTCCACATGCGGGTTTCACATGCCACCAACTCCACATTCACAGGCAACTTCAGCGCCACAGCCGTTTTCAGATAGCCCTCAATGCAAAGGCTCTAGACGCAAATATTGGTGTGAGAGCTAATTCAATCAAGGAAACACTGCATGTTGGTGAAGGGCATATGAAGAAGGATCGGCCGAGTGGTTCTTGTGGGAGAACAACTCCATTTGGCTCACTAACTTCACACACCATCAGGCTTCCAAGCAGCTCTCAAGGAAACTCAGTTTTCACACTCTATGCTTAGTGCCCTTTGAGTGCGTTATCTAGGAATGAACCTGGTAGAGCATCCCACACAAACGAATGCTCCACATGCGGGTTTCACATGCCCCAACTCCACATTCACAGGCAACTTCAGCGCCACAGCCGTTTTCAGATAGCCCTCAATGCAAAGGCTCTAGACGCAAATATTGGTGTGAGAGCAAATTCAATCAAGGAAACACTGCATGTTGGTGAAGGGCATATTGAAGAAGGATCAGCCAAGTGGTTCTTGTGGGAGAACAACTCCATTTGGCTCACTAACTTCACACACCATCAGGCTTCCAAGCAGCTCTCAAGGAAACTCAGGTTTCACACTCTATGCTTAGTGCCCTTTGAGTGCATTATCTAGGAATGAACCTGGTAGAGCATCCCACACAAACGAATGCTCCACATGCGGGTTTCTCATGCCACCAACTCCACATTCACAGGCAACTTCAGCACCACAGCCGTTTCAGATAGCCCCTACAAATGCAAAGGATCTAGACGCAAATATTGGTGTGAGAGCTAATTCAATCAAGGAAACACTGCATGTTGGTGAAGGGCATATTGAAGAAGGATCAGCCGAGTGGTTCTTGTGGAGAACAACTCCATTTGGCTCACTAACTTCACACACCATCAGGCTTCCAAGCAGCTCTCAAGGAAACTCAGTTTTCACACTCTATGCTTAGTGCCCTTTGAGTGCCTAGGACTGAAATGAAGCTTGGTGAGCATCCACACAAACGAATGCTCCACATGCGGGTTTCACATGCCACCAACTCCACATTCACAAGCAACTTCAGCGCCACAGCCGTTTTCAGCTAGCCCTCAATGCAAAGGCTCTAGACGCAAATATTGGTGTGAGAGCTAATTTAATCAAGGAAACTCTGCATGTCGGTGAAGGGCATATTGAAGAAGGATCAGCCGAGTGGTTCTTGTGGGAGAACAACTCCATTTGGCTCACTAACTTCACACACCATCAGGCATCCAAGCAGCTCTCAAGGAAACTCAGTTTTCACACTCTATGCTTAGTGCCCTTTGAGTGCCTATGACTTAAATGAAGCTTGGTGAGCATCCCACACAAACGAATGCTCCACATGCGGGTTTCACATGCCACCAACTCCACATTGACTGGCAACTTCAGCGCCACAGCCGTTTTCAGTTAGCCCTCAATGCAAAGGCTCTAGACGCAAATATTGGTGTGAGAGCTAATTCAATCAAGGAAACACTGCATGTTCGTGAAGGGCATATTGAAGAAGGATCAGCCGAGTGGTTTTTTGTGGGAGAACAACTCCATTTGGCTCACTAACTTCACACACCATCAGGCTTCCAAGCAGCTCTCAAGGAAACTCAGTTTTCACACTCTATGCTTAGTGCCCTTTGAGTGCCTAGGACTGAAACGAAGCTTGGTGAGCATCCCACACAAACGAATGCTCCACATGCGGGTTTCACATGCCACCAACTCCACATTCACAGGCAACTTCAGCGCCCACAGCCGTTTTCAGATAGCCCTCAATGCAAAGGCTCTAGACGCAAATATTGGTGTGAGAGCTAATTCAATCAAGGAAACACTGCATGTTGGTGAAGGGCATATTGAAGAAGGATCAGCCGAGTGGTTCTTGTGGGAGAACAACTCCATTTGGCTCACTAACTTCACACACCATCAGGCTTCCAAGCAGCTCTCAAGGAAACTCAGTTTTCACACTCTATGCTTAGTGCCCTTTGAGTGCCTAGGACTGAAATGAACCTGGTAGAGCATCCCACACAACGAATGCTCCACATGCGGGTTTCACATGCCACCAACTCCACATTCACAGGCAACTTCAGCGCCACAGCCGTTTTCAGATAGCCCTCAATGCAAAGGCTCTAGACGCAAATATTGGTGTGAGAGCTAATTCATTCAAGGAATCACTGCATGTTGGTGAAGGGCATATTGAAGAAGGATCAGCCGAGTGGTTCTTGTGGAAGAACAACTCCATTTGGCTCACTAACTTCACACACCATCAGGCTTCCAAGCAGCTCTCAAGGAAACTCAGTTTTCACACTCTATGCTTAGTGCCCTTTGAGTGCATTATCTAGGAATGAACCTGGTAGAGCATCCCACACAAACGAATGCTCCACATGCGGGTTTCACATGCCACCAACTCCACATTCACAGGCAACTTCAGCGCCACAGCCGTTTTCAGATAGCCCTCAATGCAAAGGCTCTAGACGCAAATATTGGTGTGAGAGCTAATTCAATCAAGGAAACACTGCATGTTGGTGAAGGGCATATTGAAGAAGGATCGGCCGAGTGGTTTTTTTGTGGGAGAACAACTCCATTTGGCTCACTAACTTCACACACCATCAGGCTTCCAAGCAGCTCTCAAGGAAACTCAGTTTTCACACTCTATGCTTAGTGCCCTTTGAGTGCCTATGACTTAAATGAAGCTTGGTGAGCATCCCACACAAACGAATGCTCCACATGCGGGTTTCACATGCCACCAACTCCACATTCACAGGCAACTTCAGCGCCACAGCCGTTTTCAGATAGCCCTCAATGCAAAGGCTCTAGACGCAAATATTGGTGTGAGAGCTAATTCAATCAAGGAAACACTGCATGTTGGTGAAGGGCATATTGAAGAAGGATCAGCCGAGTGGTTCTTGTGGGAGAACAACTCCATTTGGCTCACTAACTTCACACACCATCAGGCTTCCAAGCAGCTCTCAAGGAAACTCAGTTTTCACACTCTATGCTTAGTGCCCTTTGAGTGCGTTATCTAGGAATGAACCTGGTAGAGCATCCCACACAAACGAATGCTCCACATGCGGGTTTCACATGCCACCAACTCCACATTCACAGGCAACTTCAGCGCCACAGCCGTTTTCAGATAGCCCTCAATGCAAAGGCTCTAGACGCAAATATTGGTGTGAGAGCTAATTCAATCAAGGAAACACTGCATGTTGGTGAAGGGCATATTGAAGAAGGATCAGCCGAGTGGTTCTTGTGGGAGAACAACTCCATTTGGCTCACTAACTTCACACACCATCAGGCTTCCAAGCAGCTCTCAAGGAAACTCAGTTTTCACACTCTATGCTTAGTGCCCTTTGAGTGCGTTATCTAGGAATGAACCTGGTAGAGCATCCCACACAAACGAATGCTCCACATGCGGGTTTCACATGCCACCAACTCCACATTCACAGGCAACTTCAGCGCCACAGCCGTTTTCAGATAGCCCTCAATGCAAAGGCTCTAGACGCAAATATTGGTGTGAGAGCTAATTCAATCAAGGAAACACTGCATGTTGGTGAAGGGCATATTGAAGAAGGATCGGCCGAGTGGTTTTTTTGTGGGAGAACAACTCCATTTGGCTCACTAACTTCACACACCATCAGGCTTCCAAGCAGCTCTCAAGGAAACTCAGTTTTCACACTCTATGCTTAGTGCCCTTTGAGTGCCTAGGACAGAAATGAACCTGGTAGAGCATCCCACACAAACGAATGCTCCACATGCGGGTTTCACATGCCACCAACTCCACATTCACAGGCAACTTCAGCGCCACAGCCGTTTTCAGATAGCCCTCAATGCAAAGGCTCTAGACGCAAATATTGGTGTGAGAGCTAATTCAATCAAGGAAACACTGCATGTTCGTGAAGGGCATATTGAAGAAGGATCAGCCGAGTGGTTTTTTGTGGGAGAACAACTCCATTTGGCTCACTAACTTCACACACCATCAGGCTTCCAAGCAGCTCTCAAGGAAACTCAGTTTTCACACTCTATGCTTACTGCTCTTTGAGTGCATTAAATAGGAATGAACCTGGAAGAGCATCCCACACAAACGAATGCTCCACATGCGGGTTTCACATGCCACCAACTCCACATTCACAGGCAACTTCAGCGCCACAGCCGTTTTCAGATAGCCCTCAATGCAAAGGCTCTAGACGCAAATATTGGTGTGAGAGCTAATTCAATCAAGGAAACACTGCATGTTGGTGAAGGGCATATTGAAGAAGGATCGGCCGAGTGGTTCTTGTGGGAGAACAACTCCATTTGGCTCACTAACTTCACACACCATCAGGCTTCCAAGCAGCTCTCAAGGAAACTCAGTTTTCACACTCTATGCTTAGTGCCCTTTGAGTGCGTTATCTAGGAATGAACCTGGTAGAGCATCCCACACAAACGAATGCTCCACATGCGGGTTTCACATGCCACCAACTCCACATTCACAGGCAACTTCAGCGCCACAGCTGTTTTCAGATAGCCCTCGATGCAAAGGCTCTAGACGCAAATATTGGTGTGAGAGCTAATTCAATCAAGGAAACACTGCATGTTGGTGAAGGGCATATTGAAGAATGATCAGCCGAGTGGTTCTTGTGGGAGAACAACTCCATTTGGCTCACTAACTTCACACACCATCAGGCTTCCAAGCAGCTCTCAAGGAAACTCAGTTTTCACACTCTATGCTTAGTGCCCTTTGAGTGCCTAGGACTGAAACGAAGCTTGGTGAGCATCCCACACAAACGAATCCTCCACATGCGGGTTTCACATGCCACCAACTCCACATTCACAGGCAACTTCAGCGCCACAGCCGTTTTCAGATAGCCCTCAATGCAAAGGCTCTAGACGCAAATATTTGTGTGAGAGCTAATTCAATCAAGGAAACTCTGCATGTCGGTGAAGGGCATATTGAAGAAGGATCAGCCGAGTGGTTCTTGTGGGAGAACAACTCCATTTGGCTCACTAACTTCACACACCATCAGGCATCCAAGCAGCTCTCAAGGAAACTCAGTTTTCACACTCTATGCTTAGTGCCCTTTGAGTGCCTAGGACAGAAATGAACCTGGTAGAGCATCCCACACAAACGAATGCTCCACATGCGGGTTTCACATGCCACCAACTCCACATTCACAGGCAACTTCAGCGCCACAGCCGTTTTCAGATAGCCCTCAATGCAAAGGCTCTAGACGCAAATATTGGTGTGAGAGCTAATTCAATCAAGGAAACACTGCATGTTGGTGAAGGGCATATTGAAGAAGGATCGGCCGAGTGGTTCTTGTGGGAGAACAACTCCATTTGGCTCACTAACTTCACACACCATCAGGCTTCCAAGCAGCTCTCAAGGAAACTCAGTTTTCACACTCTATGCTTAGTGCCCTTTGAGTGCGTTATCTAGGAATGAACCTGGTAGAGCATCCCACACAAACGAATGCTCCACATGCAGGTTTCACATGCCCCAACTCACATTCACAGGCAACTTCAGCGCCACAGCCGTTTTCAGATAGCCCTCAATGCAAAGGCTCTAGACGCAAATATTGGTGTGAGAGCAAATTCAATCAAGGAAACACTGCATGTTGGTGAAGGGCATATTGAAGAAGGATCAGCCGAGTGGTTCTTGTGGGAGAACAACTCCATTTGGCTCACTAACTTCACACACCATCAGGCTTCCAAGCAGCTCTCAAGGAAACTCAGGTTTCACACTCTATGCTTAGTGCCCTTTGAGTGCATTATCTAGGAATGAACCTGGTAGAGCATCCCACACAAACGAATGCTCCACATGCGGGTTTCTCATGCCACCAACTCCACATTCACAGGCAACTTCAGCACCACAGCCGTTTTCAGATAGCCCTCAATGCAAAGGCTCTAGACGCAAATATTGGTGTGAGAGCTAATTCAATCAAGGAAACACTGCATGTTGGTGAAGGGCATATTGAAGAAGGATCAGCCGAGTGGTTCTTGTGGGAGAACAACTCCATTTGGCTCACTAACTTCACACACCATCAGGCTTCCAAGCAGCTCTCAAGGAAACTCAGTTTTCACACTCTATGCTTAGTGCCCTTTGAGTGCCTAGGACTGAAATGAAGCTTGGTGAGCATCCCACACAAACGAATGCTCCACATGCGGGTTTCACATGCCACCAACTCCACATTCACAAGCAACTTCAGCGCCACAGCCGTTTTCAGATAGCCCTCAATGCAAAGGCTCTAGACGCAAATATTGGTGTGAGAGCTAATTTAATCAAGGAAACTCTGCATGTCGGTGAAGGGCATATTGAAGAAGGATCAGCCGAGTGGTTCTTGTGGGAGAACAACTCCATTTGGCTCACTAACTTCACACACCATCAGGCATCCAAGCAGCTCTCAAGGAAACTCAGTTTTCACACTCTATGCTTAGTGCCCTTTGAGTGCCTATGACTTAAATGAAGCTTGGTGAGCATCCCACACAAACGAATGCTCCACATGCGGGTTTCACATGCCACCAACTCCACATTGACTGGCAACTTCAGCGCCACAGCCGTTTTCAGTTAGCCCTCAATGCAAAGGCTCTAGACGCAAATATTGGTGTGAGAGCTAATTCAATCAAGGAAACACTGCATGTTCGTGAAGGGCATATTGAAGAAGGATCAGCCGAGTGGTTTTTTGTGGGAGAACAACTCCATTTGGCTCACTAACTTCACACACCATCAGGCTTCCAAGCAGCTCTCAAGGAAACTCAGTTTTCACACTCTATGCTTAGTGCCCTTTGAGTGCCTAGGACTGAAACGAAGCTTGGTGAGCATCCCACACAAACGAATGCTCCACATGCGGGTTTCACATGCCACCAACTCCACATTCACAGGCAACTTCAGCGCCACAGCCGTTTTCAGATAGCCCTCAATGCAAAGGCTCTAGACGCAAATATTGGTGTGAGAGCTAATTCAATCAAGGAAACTCTGCATGTCGGTGAAGGGCATATTGAAGAAGGATCAGCCGAGTGGTTCTTGTGGGAGAACAACTCCATTTGGCTCACTAACTTCATACACCATCAGGCATCCAAGCAGCTCTCAAGGAAACTCAGTTTTCACACTCTATGCTTAGTGCCCTTTGAGTGCCTAGGACAGAAATGAACCTGGTAAAGCATCCCACACAAACGAATGCTCCACATGCGGGTTTCACATGCCACCAACTCCACATTCACAGGCAACTTCAGCGCCACAGCCGTTTTCAGATAGCCCTCAATGCAAAGGCTCTAGACGCAAATATTGGTGTGAGAGCTAATTCAATCAAGGAAACACTGCATGTTGGTGAAGGGCATATTGAAGAAGGATCGGCCGAGTGGTTCTTGTGGGAGAACAACTCCATTTGGCTCACTAACTTCACACACCATCAGGCTTCCAAGCAGCTCTCAAGGAAACTCAGTTTTCACACTCTATGCTTAGTGCCCTTTGAGTGCCTAGGACAGAAATGAACCTGGTAGAGCATCCCACACAAACGAATGCTCCACATGCGGGTTTCACATGCCCCAACTCCACATTCACAGGCAACTTCAGCGCCACAGCCGTTTTCAGATAGCCCTCAATGCAAAGGCTCTAGACGCAAATATTGGTGTGAGAGCTAATTCAATCAAGGAAACACTGCATGTTGGTGAAGGGCATATTGAAGAAGGATCAGCCGAGTGGTTCTTGTGGGAGAACAACTCCATTTGGCTCACTAACTTCACACACCATCAGGCTTCCAAGCAGCTCTCAAGGAAACTCAGTTTTCACACTCTATGCTTAGTGCCCTTTGAGTGCATTATCTAGGAATGAACCTGGTAGAGCATCCCACACAAACGAATGCTCCACATGCGGGTTTCTCATGCCACCAACTCCACATTCACAGGCAACTTCAGCACCACAGCCGTTTTCAGATAGCCCTCAATGCAAAGGCTCTAGACGCAAATATTTGTGTGAGAGCTAATTCAATCAAGGAAACACTGCATGTTGGTGAAGGGCATATTGAAGAAGGATCAGCCGAGTCGTTCTTGTGGGAGAACAACTCCATTTGGCTCACTAACTTCACACACCATCAGGCATCCAAGCAGCTCTCAAGGAAACTCAGTTTTCACACTCTATGCTTAGTGCCCTTTGAGTGCCTATGACTTAAATGAAGCTTGGTGAGCATCCCACACAAACGAATGCTCCACATGCGGGTTTCACATGCCACCAACTCCACATTGACTGGCAACTTCAGCGCCACAGCCGTTTTCAGTTAGCCCTCAATGCAAAGGCTCTAGACGCAAATATTGGTGTGAGAGCTAATTCAATCAAGGAAACACTGCATGTTGGTGAAGGGCATATTGAAGAAGGATCAGCCGAGTGGTTCTTGTGGGAGAACAACTCCATTTGGCTCACTAACTTCACACACCATCAGGCTTCCAAGCAGCTCTCAAGGAAACTCAGTTTTCACACTCTATGCTTAGTGCCCTTTGAGTGCGTTATCTAGGAATGAACCTGGTAGAGCATCCCACACAAACGAATGCTCCACATGCGGGTTTCACATGCCCCAACTCCACATTCACAGGCAACTTCAGCGCCACAGCCGTTTTCAGATAGCCCTCAATGCAAAGGCTCTAGACGCAAATATTGGTGTGAGAGCAAATTCAATCAAGGAAACACTGCATGTTGGTGAAGGGCATATTGAAGAAGGATCAGCCGAGTGGTTCTTGTGGGAGAACAACTCCATTTGGCTCACTAACTTCACACACCATCAGGCTTCCAAGCAGCTCTCAAGGAAACTCAGTTTTCACACTCTATGCTTAGTGCCCTTTGAGTGCCTAGGACTGAAACGAAGCTTGGTGAGCATCCCACACAAACGAATGCTCCACATGCGGGTTTCACATGCCACCAACTCCACATTCACAAGCAACTTCAGCGCCACAGCCGTTTTCAGATAGCCCTCAATGCAAAGGCTCTAGACGCAAATATTGGTGTGAGAGCTAATTTAATCAAGGAAACTCTGCATGTCGGTGAAGGGCATATTGAAGAAGGATCAGCCGAGTGGTTCTTGTGGGAGAACAACTCCATTTGGCTCACTAACTTCACACACCATCAGGCATCCAAGCAGCTCTCAAGGAAACTCAGTTTTCACACTCTATGCTTAGTGCCCTTTGAGTGCCTATGACTTAAATGAAGCTTGGTGAGCATCCCACACAAACGAATGCTCCAAATGCGGGTTTCACATGCCACCAACTCCACATTGACTGGCAACTTCAGCGCCACAGCCGTTTTCAGTTAGCCCTCAATGCAAAGGCTCTAGACGCAAATATTGGTGTGAGAGCTAATTCAATCAAGGAAACACTGCATGTTCGTGAAGGGCATATTGAAGAAGGATCAGCCGAGTGGTTTTTTGTGGGAGAACAACTCCATTTGGCTCACTAACTTCACACACCATCAGGCTTCCAAGCAGCTCTCAAGGAAACTCAGTTTTCACACTCTATGCTTAGTGCCCTTTGAGTGCCTAGGACTGAAACGAAGCTTGGTGAGCATCCCACACAAACGAATGCTCCACATGCGGGTTTCACATGCCACCAACTCCACATTCACAGGCAACTTCAGCGCCACAGCCGTTTTCAGATAGCCCTCAATGCAAAGGCTCTAGACGCAAATATTGGTGTGAGAGCTAATTCAATCAAGGAAACTCTGCATGTCGGTGAAGGGCATATTGAAGAAGGATCAGCCGAGTGGTTCTTGTGGGAGAACAACTCCATTTGGCTCACTAACTTCATACACCATCAGGCATCCAAGCAGCTCTCAAGGAAACTCAGTTTTCACACTCTATGCTTAGTGCCCTTTGAGTGCCTAGGACAGAAATGAACCTGGTAGAGCATCCCACACAAACGAATGCTCCACATGCGGGTTTCACATGCCACCAACTCCACATTCACAGGCAACTTCAGCGCCACAGCCGTTTTCAGATAGCCCTCAATGCAAAGGCTCTAGACGCAAATATTGGTGTGAGAGCTAATTCAATCAAGGAAACACTGCATGTTGGTGAAGGGCATATTGAAGAAGGATCGGCCGAGTGGTTCTTGTGGGAGAACAACTCCATTTGGCTCACTAACTTCACACACCATCAGGCTTCCAAGCAGCTCTCAAGGAAACTCAGTTTTCACACTCTATGCTTAGTGCCCTTTGAGTGCATTATCTAGGAATGAACCTGGTAGAGCATCCCACACAAACGAATGCTCCACATGCGGGTTTCACATGCCCCAACTCCACATTCACAGGCAACTTCAGCGCCACAGCCGTTTTCAGATAGCCCTCAATGCAAAGGCTCTAGACGCAAATATTGGTGTGAGAGCTAATTCAATCAAGGAAACACTGCATGTTGGTGAAGGGCATATTGAAGAAGGATCAGCCGAGTGGTTCTTGTGGGAGAACAACTCCATTTGGCTCACTAACTTCACACACCATCAGGCTTCCAAGCAGCTCTCAAGGAAACTCAGTTTTCACACTCTATGCTTAGTGCCCTTTGAGTGCATTATCTAGGAATGAACCTGGTAGAGCATCCCACACAAACGAATGCTCCACATGCGGGTTTCTCATGCCACCAACTCCACATTCACAGGCAACTTCAGCACCACAGCCGTTTTCAGATAGCCCTCAATGCAAAGGCTCTAGACGCAAATATTTGTGTGAGAGCTAATTCAATCAAGGAAACACTGCATGTTGGTGAAGGGCATATTGAAGAAGGATCAGCCGAGTCGTTCTTGTGGGAGAACAACTCCATTTGGCTCACTAACTTCACACACCATCAGGCATCCAAGCAGCTCTCAAGGAAACTCAGTTTTCACACTCTATGCTTAGTGCCCTTTGAGTGCCTATGACTTAAATGAAGCTTGGTGAGCATCCCACACAAACGAATGCTCCACATGCGGGTTTCACATGCCACCAACTCCACATTGACTGGCAACTTCAGCGCCACAGCCGTTTTCAGTTAGCCCTCAATGCAAAGGCTCTAGACGCAAATATTGGTGTGAGAGCTAATTCAATCAAGGAAACACTGCATGTTGGTGAAGGGCATATTGAAGAAGGATCAGCCGAGTGGTTCTTGTGGGAGAACAACTCCATTTGGCTCACTAACTTCACACACCATCAGGCTTCCAAGCAGCTCTCAAGGAAACTCAGTTTTCACACTCTATGCTTAGTGCCCTTTGAGTTCCTAGGACTGAAATGAAGCTTGGTGAGCATCCCACACAAACGAATGCTCCACATGCGGGTTTCACATGCCACCAACTCCACATTCACAGGCAACTTCAGCGCCACAGCCATTTTCAGATAGCCCTCAATGCAAAGGCTCTAGACGCAAATATTGGTGTGAGAGCTAATTCAATCAAGGAAACACTGCATGTTCGTGAAGGGCATATTGAAGAAGGATCAGCCGAGTGGTTTTTTGTGGGAGAACAACTCCATTTGGCTCACTAACTTCACACACCATCAGGCTTCCAAGCAGCTCTCAAGGAAACTCAGTTTTCACACTCTATGCTTACTGCTCTTTGAGTGCATTAAATAGGAATGAACCTGGAAGAGCATCCCACACAAACGAATGCTCCACATGCGGGTTTCACATGCCACCAACTCCACATTCACAGGCAACTTCAGCGCCACAGCCGTTTTCAGATAGCCCTCAATGCAAAGGCTCTAGACGCAAATATTGGTGTGAGAGCTAATTCAATCAAGGAAACACTGCATGTTGGTGAAGGGCATATTGAAGAAGGATCAGCCGAGTGGTTCTTGTGGGAGAACAACTCCATTTGGTTCACTAACTTCACACACCATCAGGCTTCCAACCAGCTCTCAACGAAACTCAGTTTTCACACTCTATGCTTAGTGCCCTTTGAGTGCCTAGGACTGAAATGAACCTGGTAGAGCATCCCACACAAACGAATGCTCCACATGCGGGTTTCACATGCCACCAACTCCACATTCACAGGCAAATTCAGCGCCACAGCCATTTTCAGATAGCCCTCAATGCAAAGGCTCTAGACACAAATATTTGTGTGAGAGCTAATTCAATCAAGGAAACACTGCATGTTGGTGAAGGGCATATTGAAGAAGGATCAGCCGAGTGGTTCTTGTGGGAGAACAACTCCATTTGGCTCACTAACTTCACACACCATCAGGCTTCCAAGCAGCTCTCAAGGAAACTCAGTTTTCACACTCTATGCTTAGTGCCCTTTGAGTGCCTAGGACTGAAATGAACCTGGTAGAGCATCCCACACAAACGAATGCTCCACATGCGGGTTTCACATGCCACCAACTCCACATTCACAGGCAACTTCAGCGCCACAGCCGTTTTCAGATAGCCCTCAATGCAAAAGCTCTAGACGCAAATATTGGTGTGAGAGCTAATTCAATCAAGGAAACACTGCATGTTGGTGAAGGGCATATTGAAGAAGGATCAGCCGAGTGGTTCTTGTGGGAGAACAACTCCATTTGGCTCACTAACTTCACACACCATCAGGCTTCCAAGCAGCTCTCAAGGAAACTCAGTTTTCACACTCTATGCTTAGTGCCCTTTGAGTGCCTAGGACTGAAATGAAGCTTGGTGAGCATCCCACACAAACGAATGCTCCACATGCGGGTTTCACATGCCACCAACTCCACATTCACAGGCAACTTCAGCGCCACAGCCGTTTTCAGATAGCCCTCAATGCAAAGGCTCTAGACGCAAATATTGGTGTGAGAGCTAATTCATTCAAGGAATCACTGCATGTTGGTGAAGGGCATATTGAAGAAGGATCAGCCGAGTGGTTCTTGTGGAAGAACAACTCCATTTGGCTCACTAACTTCACACACCATCAGGCTTCCAAGCAGCTCTCAAGGAAACTCAGTTTTCACACTCTATGCTTAGTGCCCTTTGAGTGCATTATCTAGGAATGAACCTGGTAGAGCATCCCACACAAACGAATGCTCCACATGCGGGTTTCACATGCCACCAACTCCACATTCACAGGCAACTTCAGCGCCACAGCCGTTTTCAGATAGCCCTCAATGCAAAGGCTCTAGACGCAAATATTGGTGTGAGAGCTAATTCAATCAAGGAAACACTGCATGTTGGTGAAGGGCATATTGAAGAAGGATCGGCCGAGTGGTTTTTTTGTGGGAGAACAACTCCATTTGGCTCACTAACTTCACACACCATCAGGCTTCCAAGCAGCTCTCAAGGAAACTCAGTTTTCACACTCTATGCTTAGTGCCCTTTGAGTGCCTATGACTTAAATGAAGCTTGGTGAGCATCCCACACAAACGAATGCTCCACATGCGGGTTTCACATGCCACCAACTCCACATTGACTGGCAACTTCAGCGCCACAGCCGTTTTCAGATAGCCCTCAATGCAAAGGCTCTAGACGCAAATATTGGTGTGAGAGCTAATTCAATCAAGGAAACACTGCATGTTGGCGAAGGGCATATTGAAGAAGGATCAGCCGAGTGGTTCTTGTGGGAGAACAACTCCATTTGGCTCACTAACTTCACACACCATCAGGCTTCCAAGCAGCTCTCAAGGAAACTCAGTTTTCACACTCTATGCTTAGTGCCCTTTGAGTGCGTTATCTAGGAATGAACCTGGTAGAGCATCCCACACAAACGAATGCTCCACATGCGGGTTTCACATGCCACCAACTCCACATTCACAGGCAACTTCAGCGCCACAGCCGTTTTCAGATAGCCCTCAATGCAAAGGCTCTAGACGCAAATATTGGTGTGAGAGCTAATTCAATCAAGGAAACACTGCATGTTGGTGAAGGGCATATTGAAGAAGGATCAGCCGAGTGGTTCTTGTGGGAGAACAACTCCATTTGGCTCACTAACTTCACACACCATCAGGCTTCCAAGCAGCTCTCAAGGAAACTCAGTTTTCACACTCTATGCTTAGTGCCCTTTGAGTGCGTTATCTAGGAATGAACCTGGTAGAGCATCCCACACAAACGAATGCTCCACATGCGGGTTTCACATGCCACCAACTCCACATTCACAGGCAACTTCAGCGCCACAGCCGTTTTCAGATAGCCCTCAATGCAAAGGCTCTAGACGCAAATATTGGTGTGAGAGCTAATTCAATCAAGGAAACACTGCATGTTGGTGAAGGGCATATTGAAGAAGGATCGGCCGAGTGGTTTTTTTGTGGGAGAACAACTCCATTTGGCTCACTAACTTCACACACCATCAGGCTTCCAAGCAGCTCTCAAGGAAACTCAGTTTTCACACTCTATGCTTAGTGCCCTTTGAGTGCCTAGGACAGAAATGAACCTGGTAGAGCATCCCACACAAACGAATGCTCCACATGCGGGTTTCACATGCCACCAACTCCACATTCACAGGCAAATTCAGCGCCACAGCCGTTTTCAGATAGCCCTCAATGCAAAGGCTCTAGACGCAAATATTGGTGTGAGAGCTAATTCAATCAAGGAAACACTGCATGTTGGTGAAGGGCATATTGAAGAAGGATCAGCCGAGTGGTTCTTGTGGGAGAACAACTCCATTTGGCTCACTAACTTCACACACCATCAGGCTTCCAAGCAGCTCTCAAGGAAACTCAGTTTTCACACTCTATGCTTAGTGCCCTTTGAGTGCATTATCTAGGAATGAACCTGGTAGAGCATCCCACACAAACGAATGCTCCACATGCGGGTTTCACATGCCACCAACTCCACATTCACAGGCAACTTCAGCGCCACAGCCGTTTTCAGATAGCCCTCAATGCAAAGGCTCTAGACGCAAATATTGGTGTGAGAGCTAATTCAATCAAGGAAACACTGCATGTTGGTGAAGGGCATATTGAAGAAGGATCAGCCGAGTGGTTCTTGTGGGAGAACAACTCCATTTGGCTCACTAACTTCACACACCATCAGGCATCCAAGCAGCTCTCAAGGAAACTCAGTTTTCACACTCTATGCTTAGTGCCCTTTGAGTGCCTATGACTTAAATGAAGCTTGGTGAGCATCCCACACAAACGAATGCTCCACATGCGGGTTTCACATGCCACCAACTCCACATTCACAGGCAACTTCAGCGCCACAGCCGTTTTCAGATAGCCCTCAATGCAAAGGCTCTAGCCGCAAATATTGGTGTGAGAGCTAATTCAATCAAGGAAACACTGCATGTTGGTGAAGGGCATATTGAAGAAGGATCGGCCGAGTGGTTTTTTGTGGGAGAACAACTCCATTTGGCTCACTAACTTCATACACCATCAGGCTTCCAAGCAGCTCTCAAGGAAACTCAGTTTTCACACTCTATGCTTAGTGCCCTTTGAGTGCATTATCTAGGAATGAACCTGGTAGAGCATCCCACACAAACGAATGCTCCAAATGCGGGTTTCACATGCCACCAACTCCACATTCACAGGCAACTTCAGCACCACAGCCATTTTCAGATAGCCCTCAATGCAAAGGCTCTAGACGCAAATATTGGTGTGAGAGCTAATTCATTCAAGGAAACACTGCATGTTGGTGAAGGGCATATTGAAGAAGGATCAGCCGAGTGGTTCTTGTGGGAGAACAACTCCATTTGGCTCACTAACTTCACACACCATCAGGCTTCCAAGCAGCTCTCAAGGAAACTCAGTTTTCACACTCTATGCTTAGTGCCCTTTGAGTGCCTAGGACTGAAATGAAGCTTGGTGAGCATCCCACACAAACGAATGCTCCACATGCGGGTTTCACATGCCACCAACTCCACATTCACAGGCAACTTCAGCGCCACAGCCGTTTTCAGATAGCCCTCAATGCAAAGGCTCTAGACGCAAATATTGGTGTGAGAGCTAATTCAATCAAGGAAACACTGCATGTTGGTGAAGGGCATATTGAAGAAGGATCGGCCGAGTGGTTTTTTGTGGGTGAACAACTCCATTTGGCTCACTAACTTCACACACCATCAGGCTTCCAAGCAGCTCTCAAGGAAACTCAGATTTCATACTCTATGCTTAGTGCCCTTTGAGTGCCTAGGACAGAAATGAACCTGGTAGAGCATCCCACACAAACGAATGCTCCCCATGCGGGTTTCACATGCCACCAACTCCACATTCACAGGCAACTTCAGCGCCACAGCCGTTTTCAGATAGCCCTCAATGCAAAGGCTCTAGACGCAAATATTGGTGTGAGAGCTAATTCAATCAAGGAAACACTGCATGTTGGTGAAGGGCATATTGAAGAAGGATCAGCCGAGTGGTTCTTGTGGGAGAACAACTCCATTTGGCTCACTAACTTCACACACCATCAGGCATCCAAGCAGCGCTCAAGGAAACTCAGTTTTCACACTCTATTCTTAGTGCCCTTTGATTACCTATGACTGAAATGAACCTGGTAGAGCATCCCACACAAACGAATGCTCCACATGCGGGTTTCACATGCCACCAACTCCACATTCACAGGCAACTTCAGCAGCACAGCCGTTTTCAGATAGCCTTCAATGCAAAGGCTCTAGACGCAAATATTTGTGTGAGAGCTAATTCAATCAAGGAAACACTGCATGTTGGTGAAGGGCATATTGAAGAAGGATCAGCCGAGTGGTTCTTGTTGGAGAACAACTCCATTTGGCTCACTAACTTCACACACCATCAGGCTTCCAAGCAGCTCTCAAGGAAACTCAGTTTTCACACTCTATGCTTCGTGCCCTTTGAGTGCATTATCTAGGAATGTACCTGGTAGAGCATGCCACACAAACGAATGCTCCACATGCGGGTTTCACATGCCACCAACTCCACATTCACAGGCAACTTCAGCGCCACAGCCGTTTTCAGATAGCCCTCAATGCAAAGGCTCTAGACGCAAGTATTGGTGTGAGAGCTAATTCAATCAAGGAAACTCTGCATGTCGGTGAAGGGCATATTGAAGAAGGATCAGCCGAGTGGTTCTTGTGGGAGAACAACTCCATTTTGCTCACTAACTTCACACACCATCAGGCTTCCAAGCAGCTCTCAAGGAAACTCAGTTTTCACACTCTATGCTTAGTGCCCTTTGAGTGCCTAGGACAGAAATGAACCTGGTAGAGCATCCCACACAAACGAATGCTCCCCATGCGGGTTTCACATGCCACCAACTCCACATTCACAGGCAACTTCAGCGCCATAGCCGTTTTCAGATAGCCCTCAATGCAAAGGCTCTAGACGCAAATATTGGTGTGAGAGCTAATTCAATCAAGGAAACACTGCATGTTGGTGAAGGGCATATTGAAGAAGGATCAGCCGAGTGGTTCTTGTGGGAGAACAACTCCATTTGGCTCACTAACTTCACACACCATCAGGCATCCAAGCAGCGCTCAAGGAAACTCAGTTTTCACACTCTATTCTTAGTGCCCTTTGATTACCTATGACTGAAATGAACCTGGTAGAGCATCCCACACAAACGAATGCTCCACATGCGGGTTTCACATGCCACCAACTCCACATTCACAGGCAACTTCAGCAGCACAGCCGTTTTCAGATAGCCTTCAATGCAAAGGCTCTAGACGCAAATATTTGTGTGAGAGCTAATTCAATCAAGGAAACACTGCATGTTGGTGAAGGCCATATTGAAGAAGGATCAGCCGAGTGGTTCTTGTTGGAGAACAACTCCATTTGGCTCACTAACTTCACACACCATCAGGCTTCCAAGCAGCTCTCAAGGAAACTCAGTTTTCACACTCTATGCTTCGTGCCCTTTGAGTGCATTATCTAGGAATGTACCTGGTAGAGCATGCCACACAAACGAATGCTCCACATGCGGGTTTCACATGCCACCAACTCCACATTCACAGGCAACTTCAGCGCCACAGCCGTTTTCAGATAGCCCTCAATGCAAAGGCTCTAGACGCAAGTATTGGTGTGAGAGCTAATTCAATCAAGGAAACTCTGCATGTCGGTGAAGGGCATATTGAAGAAGGATCAGCCGAGTGGTTCTTGTGGGAGAACAACTCCATTTTGCTCACTAACTTCACACACCATCAGGCTTCCAAGCAGCTCTCAAGGAAACTCAGTTTTCACACTCTATGCTTAGTGCCCTTTGAGTACCTAGCACTGAAATGAAGCTTGGAGAGCATCCCACACAAACGAATGCTCCACATGCGGGTTTCACATGCCACCAACTCCACATTCACAGGCAACTTCAGCGCCACAGCCGTTTTCAGATAGCCCTCAATGCAAAGGCTCTAGACGCAAATATTGGTGTGAGAGCTAATTCAATCAAGGAAACACTGCATGTTGGTGAAGGGCATATTGAAGAAGGATCAGCCGAGTGGATTTTTGTGGGAGAACAACTCCATTTGGCTCACTAACTTCACACACCATCAGGCTTCCAAACAGCTCTCAAGGAAACTCAGTTTTCACACTCTATGCTTAGTGCCCTTTGAGTGCATTATCTAGGAATGAACCTGGTAGAGCATCCCACACAAACGAATGCTCCACATGCGGGTTTCACATGCCACCAACTCCACATTCACAGGCAACTTCAGCGCCACAGCCGTTTTCAGATAGCCCTCAATGCAAAGGCTCTAGACGCAAATATTGGTGTGAGAGCTAATTCAATCAAGGAAACTCTGCATGTCGGTGAAGGGCATATTGAAGAAGGATCAGCCGAGTGGTTCTTGTGGGAGAACAACTCCATTTGGCTCACTAACTTCACACACCATCAGGCATCCAAGCAGCTCTCAAGGAAACTCAGTTTTCACACTCTATGCTTAGTGCCCTTTGAGTACCTATGACTGAAATGAACCTGGTAGAGCATGCCACACAAACGAATGCTCCACATGCGGGTTTCACATGCCACCAACTCCACATTGACAGGCAACTTCAGCACCACAGCCGTTTTCAGATAGCCTTCAATGCAATGGCTCTAGACGCAAATATTTGTGTGAGAGCTAATTCAATCAAGGAAACACTGCATGTTGGTGAAGGGCATATTGAAGAAGGATCAGCCGAGTGGATTTTTGTGGGAGAACAACTCCATTTGGCTCACTAACTTCACACACCATCAGGCTTCCAAGCAGCTCTCAAGGAAACTCAGTTTTCACACTCTATGCTTAGTGCCCTTTGAGTGCATTATCTAGGAATGAACCTGGTAGAGCATCCCACACAAACGAATGCTCCACATGCGGGTTTCACATGCCACCAACTCCACATTCACAGGCAACTTCAGCGCCACAGCCGTTTTCAGATAGCCCTCAATGCAAAGGCTCTAGACGCAAATATTGGTGTGAGAGCTAATTCAATCAAGGAAACACTGCATGTTGGTGAAGGGCATATTGAAGAAGGATCAGCCGAGTGGTTCTTGTGGGAGAACAACTCCATTTGGCTCACTAACTTCACACACCATCAGGCTTCCAAGCAGCTCTCAAGGAAACTCAGTTTTCACACTCTATGCTTAGTGCCCTTTGAGTACCTAGGACTGAAATGAACCTGGTAGAGCATCCCACACAAACGAATGCTCCACATGCGGGTTTCACATGCCACCAACTCCACATTGACAGGCAACTTCAGCACCACAGCCGTTTTCAGATAGCCTTCAATGCAATGGCTCTAGACGCAAATATTGGTGTGAGAGCTAATTCAATCAAGGAAACACTGCATGTTGGTGAAGGGCATATTGAAGAAGGATCAGCCGAGTGGTTCTTGTGGGAGAACAACTCCATTTGGCTCACTAACTTCACACACCATCAGGCTTCCAAGCAGCTCTCAAGGAAACTCAGTTTTCACACTCTATGCTTCGTGCCCTTTGAGTGCATTATCTAGGAATGTACCTGGTAGAGCATGCCACACAAACGAATGCTCCACATGCGGGTTTCACATGCCACCAACTCCACATTCACAGGCAACTTCAGCGCCACAGCCGTTTTCAGATAGCCCTCAATGCAAAGGCTCTAGACGCAAGTATTGGTGTGAGAGCTAATTCAATCAAGGAAACTCTGCATGTCGGTGAAGGGCATATTGAAGAAGGATCAGCCGAGTGGTTCTTGTGGGAGAACAACTCCATTTTGCTCACTAACTTCACACACCATCAGGCTTCCAAGCAGCTCTCAAGGAAACTCAGTTTTCACACTCTATGCTTAGTGCCCTTTGAGTGCCTAGGACAGAAATGAACCTGGTAGAGCATCCCACACAAACGAATGCTCCCCATGCGGGTTTCACATGCCACCAACTCCACATTCACAGGCAACTTCAGCGCCATAGCCGTTTTCAGATAGCCCTCAATGCAAAGGCTCTAGACGCAAATATTGGTGTGAGAGCTAATTCAATCAAGGAAACACTGCATGTTGGTGAAGGGCATATTGAAGAAGGATCAGCCGAGTGGTTCTTGTGGGAGAACAACTCCATTTGGCTCACTAACTTCACACACCATCAGGCATCCAAGCAGCGCTCAAGGAAACTCAGTTTTCACACTCTATTCTTAGTGCCCTTTGATTACCTATGACTGAAATGAACCTGGTAGAGCATCCCACACAAACGAATGCTCCACATGCGGGTTTCACATGCCACCAACTCCACATTCACAGGCAACTTCAGCAGCACAGCCGTTTTCAGATAGCCTTCAATGCAAAGGCTCTAGACGCAAATATTTGTGTGAGAGCTAATTCAATCAAGGAAACACTGCATGTTGGTGAAGGGCATATTGAAGAAGGATCAGCCGAGTGGTTCTTGTTGGAGAACAACTCCATTTGGCTCACTAACTTCACACACCATCAGGCTTCCAAGCAGCTCTCAAGGAAACTCAGTTTTCACACTCTATGCTTCGTGCCCTTTGAGTGCATTATCTAGGAATGTACCTGGTAGAGCATGCCACACAAACGAATGCTCCACATGCGGGTTTCACATGCCACCAACTCCACATTCACAGGCAACTTCAGCGCCACAGCCGTTTTCAGATAGCCCTCAATGCAAAGGCTCTAGACGCAAATATTGGTGTGAGAGCTAATTCAATCAAGGAAACACTGCATGTTGGTGAAGGGCATATTGAAGAAGGATCAGCCGAGTGGTTCTTGTGGGAGAACAACTCCATTTGGCTCACTAACTTCACACACCATCAGGCTTCCAAGCAGCTCTCAAGGAAACTCAGTTTTCACACTCTATGCTTAGTGCCCTTTGAGTGCGTTATCTAGGAATGAACCTGGTAGAGCATCCCACACAAACGAATGCTCCACATGCGGGTTTCACATGCCACCAACTCCACATTCACAGGCAACTTCAGCGCCACAGCCGTTTTCAGATAGCCCTCAATGCAAAGGCTCTAGACGCAAATATTGGTGTGAGAGCTAATTCAATCAAGGAAACACTGCATGTTGGTGAAGGGCATATTGAAGAAGGATCAGCCGAGTGGTTCTTGTGGGAGAACAACTCCATTTGGCTCACTAACTTCACACACCATCAGGCTTCCAAGCAGCTCTCAAGGAAACTCAGTTTTCACACTCTATGCTTAGTGCCCTTTGAGTGCGTTATCTAGGAATGAACCTGGTAGAGCATCCCACACAAACGAATGCTCCACATGCGGGTTTCACATGCCACCAACTCCACATTCACAGGCAACTTCAGCGCCACAGCCGTTTTCAGATAGCCCTCAATGCAAAGGCTCTAGACGCAAATATTGGTGTGAGAGCTAATTCAATCAAGGAAACACTGCATGTTGGTGAAGGGCATATTGAAGAAGGATCGGCCGAGTGGTTTTTTTGTGGGAGAACAACTCCATTTGGCTCACTAACTTCACACACCATCAGGCTTCCAAGCAGCTCTCAAGGAAACTCAGTTTTCACACTCTATGCTTAGTGCCCTTTGAGTGCCTAGGACAGAAATGAACCTGGTAGAGCATCCCACACAAACGAATGCTCCACATGCGGGTTTCACATGCCACCAACTCCACATTCACAGGCAAATTCAGCGCCACAGCCGTTTTCAGATAGCCCTCAATGCAAAGGCTCTAGACGCAAATATTGGTGTGAGAGCTAATTCAATCAAGGAAACACTGCATGTTGGTGAAGGGCATATTGAAGAAGGATCAGCCGAGTGGTTCTTGTGGGAGAACAACTCCATTTGGCTCACTAACTTCACACACCATCAGGCTTCCAAGCAGCTCTCAAGGAAACTCAGTTTTCACACTCTATGCTTAGTGCCCTTTGAGTGCATTATCTAGGAATGAACCTGGTAGAGCATCCCACACAAACGAATGCTCCACATGCGGGTTTCACATGCCACCAACTCCACATTCACAGGCAACTTCAGCGCCACAGCCGTTTTCAGATAGCCCTCAATGCAAAGGCTCTAGACGCAAATATTGGTGTGAGAGCTAATTCAATCAAGGAAACACTGCATGTTGGTGAAGGGCATATTGAAGAAGGATCAGCCGAGTGGTTCTTGTGGGAGAACAACTCCATTTGGCTCACTAACTTCACACACCATCAGGCATCCAAGCAGCTCTCAAGGAAACTCAGTTTTCACACTCTATGCTTAGTGCCCTTTGAGTGCCTATGACTTAAATGAAGCTTGGTGAGCATCCCACACAAACGAATGCTCCACATGCGGGTTTCACATGCCACCAACTCCACATTCACAGGCAACTTCAGCGCCACAGCCGTTTTCAGATAGCCCTCAATGCAAAGGCTCTAGCCGCAAATATTGGTGTGAGAGCTAATTCAATCAAGGAAACACTGCATGTTGGTGAAGGGCATATTGAAGAAGGATCGGCCGAGTGGTTTTTTGTGGGAGAACAACTCCATTTGGCTCACTAACTTCATACACCATCAGGCTTCCAAGCAGCTCTCAAGGAAACTCAGTTTTCACACTCTATGCTTAGTGCCCTTTGAGTGCATTATCTAGGAATGAACCTGGTAGAGCATCCCACACAAACGAATGCTCCAAATGCGGGTTTCACATGCCACCAACTCCACATTCACAGGCAACTTCAGCACCACAGCCATTTTCAGATAGCCCTCAATGCAAAGGCTCTAGACGCAAATATTGGTGTGAGAGCTAATTCATTCAAGGAAACACTGCATGTTGGTGAAGGGCATATTGAAGAAGGATCAGCCGAGTGGTTCTTGTGGGAGAACAACTCCATTTGGCTCACTAACTTCACACACCATCAGGCTTCCAAGCAGCTCTCAAGGAAACTCAGTTTTCACACTCTATGCTTAGTGCCCTTTGAGTGCCTAGGACTGAAATGAAGCTTGGTGAGCATCCCACACAAACGAATGCTCCACATGCGGGTTTCACATGCCACCAACTCCACATTCACAGGCAACTTCAGCGCCACAGCCGTTTTCAGATAGCCCTCAATGCAAAGGCTCTAGACGCAAATATTGGTGTGAGAGCTAATTCAATCAAGGAAACACTGCATGTTGGTGAAGGGCATATTGAAGAAGGATCGGCCGAGTGGTTTTTTGTGGGTGAACAACTCCATTTGGCTCACTAACTTCACACACCATCAGGCTTCCAAGCAGCTCTCAAGGAAACTCAGATTTCATACTCTATGCTTAGTGCCCTTTGAGTGCCTAGGACAGAAATGAACCTGGTAGAGCATCCCACACAAACGAATGCTCCCCATGCGGGTTTCACATGCCACCAACTCCACATTCACAGGCAACTTCAGCGCCACAGCCGTTTTCAGATAGCCCTCAATGCAAAGGCTCTAGACGCAAATATTGGTGTGAGAGCTAATTCAATCAAGGAAACACTGCATGTTGGTGAAGGGCATATTGAAGAAGGATCAGCCGAGTGGTTCTTGTGGGAGAACAACTCCATTTGGCTCACTAACTTCACACACCATCAGGCATCCAAGCAGCGCTCAAGGAAACTCAGTTTTCACACTCTATTCTTAGTGCCCTTTGATTACCTATGACTGAAATGAACCTGGTAGAGCATCCCACACAAACGAATGCTCCACATGCGGGTTTCACATGCCACCAACTCCACATTCACAGGCAACTTCAGCAGCACAGCCGTTTTCAGATAGCCTTCAATGCAAAGGCTCTAGACGCAAATATTTGTGTGAGAGCTAATTCAATCAAGGAAACACTGCATGTTGGTGAAGGGCATATTGAAGAAGGATCAGCCGAGTGGTTCTTGTTGGAGAACAACTCCATTTGGCTCACTAACTTCACACACCATCAGGCTTCCAAGCAGCTCTCAAGGAAACTCAGTTTTCACACTCTATGCTTCGTGCCCTTTGAGTGCATTATCTAGGAATGTACCTGGTAGAGCATGCCACACAAACGAATGCTCCACATGCGGGTTTCACATGCCACCAACTCCACATTCACAGGCAACTTCAGCGCCACAGCCGTTTTCAGATAGCCCTCAATGCAAAGGCTCTAGACGCAAGTATTGGTGTGAGAGCTAATTCAATCAAGGAAACTCTGCATGTCGGTGAAGGGCATATTGAAGAAGGATCAGCCGAGTGGTTCTTGTGGGAGAACAACTCCATTTTGCTCACTAACTTCAACACACACCATCAGGCTTCCAAGCAGCTCTCAAGGAAACTCAGTTTTCACACTCTATGCTTCGTGCCCTTTGAGTGCATTATCTAGGAATGTACCTGGTAGAGCATGCCACACAAACGAATGCTCCACATGCGGGTTTCACATGCCACCAACTCCACATTCACAGGCAACTTCAGCGCCACAGCCGTTTTCAGATAGCCCTCAATGCAAAGGCTCTAGACGCAAGTATTGGTGTGAGAGCTAATTCAATCAAGGAAACTCTGCATGTCGGTGAAGGGCATATTGAAGAAGGATCAGCCGAGTGGTTCTTGTGGGAGAACAACTCCATTTTGCTCACTAACTTCACACACCATCAGGCTTCCAAGCAGCTCTCAAGGAAACTCAGTTTTCACACTCTATGCTTAGTGCCCTTTGAGTACCTAGCACTGAAATGAAGCTTGGAGAGCATCCCACACAAACGAATGCTCCACATGCGGGTTTCACATGCCACCAACTCCACATTCACAGGCAACTTCAGCGCCACAGCCGTTTTCAGATAGCCCTCAATGCAAAGGCTCTAGACGCAAATATTGGTGTGAGAGCTAATTCAATCAAGGAAACACTGCATGTTGGTGAAGGGCATATTGAAGAAGGATCAGCCGAGTGGATTTTTGTGGGAGAACAACTCCATTTGGCTCACTAACTTCACACACCATCAGGCTTCCAAACAGCTCTCAAGGAAACTCAGTTTTCACACTCTATGCTTAGTGCCCTTTGAGTGCATTATCTAGGAATGAACCTGGTAGAGCATGCCACACAAACGAATGCTCCACATGCGGGTTTCACATGCCACCAACTCCACATTCACAGGCAACTTCAGCGCCACAGCCGTTTTCAGATAGCCCTCAATGCAAAGGCTCTAGACGCAAATATTGGTGTGAGAGCTAATTCAATCAAGGAAACTCTGCATGTCGGTGAAGGGCATATTGAAGAAGGATCAGCCGAGTGGTTCTTGTGGGAGAACAACTCCATTTGGCTCACTAACTTCACACACCATCAGGCATCCAAGCAGCTCTCAAGGAAACTCAGTTTTCACACTCTATGCTTAGTGCCCTTTGAGTACCTATGACTGAAATGAACCTGGTAGAGCATGCCACACAAACGAATGCTCCACATGCGGGTTTCACATGCCACCAACTCCACATTGACAGGCAACTTCAGCACCACAGCCGTTTTCAGATAGCCTTCAATGCAATGGCTCTAGACGCAAATATTTGTGTGAGAGCTAATTCAATCAAGGAAACACTGCATGTTGGTGAAGGGCATATTGAAGAAGGATCAGCCGAGTGGATTTTTGTGGGAGAACAACTCCATTTGGCTCACTAACTTCACACACCATCAGGCTTCCAAGCAGCTCTCAAGGAAACTCAGTTTTCACACTCTATGCTTAGTGCCCTTTGAGTGCATTATCTAGGAATGAACCTGGTAGAGCATCCCACACAAACGAATGCTCCACATGCGGGTTTCACATGCCACCAACTCCACATTCACAGGCAACTTCAGCGCCACAGCCGTTTTCAGATAGCCCTCAATGCAAAGGCTCTAGACGCAAATATTGGTGTGAGAGCTAATTCAATCAAGGAAACACTGCATGTTGGTGAAGGGCATATTAAAGAAGGATCAGCCGAGTGGTTCTTGTGGGAGAACAACTCCATTTGGCTCACTAACTTCACACACCATCAGGCTTCCAAGCAGCTCTCAAGGAAACTCAGTTTTCACACTCTATGCTTAGTGCCATTCACACTCTATGCTTAGTGCCCCTTTGAGTACCTAGGACTGAAATGAACCTGGTAGAGCATACCACACAAACGAATGCTCCACATGCGGGTTTCACATGCCACCAACTCCACATTGACAGGCAACTTCAGCACCACAGCCGTTTTCAGATAGCCTTCAATGCAATGGCTCTAGACGCAAATATTGGTGTGAGAGCTAATTCAATCAAGGAAACACTGCCATGTTGGTGAAGGGCATATTGAAGAAGGATCAGCCGAGTGGTTCTTGTGGGAGAAACAACTCCATTTGGCTCACTAACTTCACACACCATCAGGCTTCCAAGCAGCTCTCAAGGAAACTCAGTTTTCACACTCTATGCTTCGTGCCCTTTGAGTGCATTATCTAGGAATGTACCTGGTAGAGCATGCCACACAAACGAATGCTCCACATGCGGGGTTTCACATGCCACCAACTCCACATTCACAGGCAACTTCAGCGCCACAGCCGTTTTCAGATAGCCCTCAATGCAAAGGCTCTAGACGCAAGTATTGGTGTGGAGGGGGAGAGCTAATTCAATCAAGGAAACTCTGCATGTCGGTGAAGGGCATATTGAAGAAGGATCAGCGAGTGGTTCTTGTGGGAGAACAACTCCATTTTGCTCACTAACTTCACACACCATCAGGCTTCCAAGCAGCTCTCAAGGAAACTCAGTTTTCACACTCTATGCTTAGTGCCCTTTGAGTGCCTAGGACAGAAATGAACCTGGTAGAGCATCCCACACAAATGAATGCTCCCCATGCGGGTTTCACATGCCACCAACTCCACATTCACAGGCAACTTCAGCGCCATAGCCGTTTTCAGATAGCCCTCCAATGCAAAGGCTCTAGACGCAATATTGGTGTGAGAGCTAATTCAATCAAGGAAACACTGCATGTTGGTGAAGGGCATATTGAAGAAGGATCAGCCGAGTGGTTCTTGTGGGAGAACAACTCCATTTGGCTCACTAACTTCACACACCATCAGGCATCCAAGCAGCGCTCAAGGAAACTCAGTTTTCACACTCTATTCTTAGTGCCCTTTGAGTGCCTAGGACTGAAATGAACCTGGTAGAGCATCCCACACAAACGAATGCTCCACATGCGGGTTTCACATGCCACCAACTCCACATTCACAGGCAACTTCAGCAGCACAGCCGTTTTCAGATAGCCTTCAATGCAAAGGCTCTAGACGCAAATATTTGTGTGAGAGCTAATTCAATCAAGGAAACACTGCATGTTGGTGAAGGCCATATTGAAGAAGGATCAGCCGAGTGGTTCTTGTTTGGAGAACAACTCCATTTGGCTCACTAACTTCACACACCATCAGGCTTCCAAGCAGCTCTCAAGGAAACTCAGTTTTCACACTCTATGCTTCGTGCCCTTGAGTGCATTATCTAGGAATGTACCTGGTAGAGCATGCCACACAAACGAATGCTCCACATGCGGGGTTTCACATGCCACCAACTCCCACATTCACAGGCAAACTTCAGCGCCACAGCCGTTTTCAGATAGCCCTCAATGCAAAGGCTCTAGACGCAAAGTATTGGTGTGAGAGCTAATTCAATCAAGGAAACTCTGCATGTCGGTGAAGGGCATATTGAAGAAGGATCAGCCGAGTGGTTCTTGTGGGAGAACAACTCCATTTTGCTCACTAACTTCACACACCATCAGGCTTCCAAGCAGCTCTCAAGGAAACTCAGTTTTCACACTCTATGCTTAGTGCCCTTTGAGTACCTAGCACTGAAATGAAGCTTGGTGAGCATCCCACACAAACGGAATGCTCCACATGCGGGTTTCACATGGCCACCAACTCCACATTCACAGGCAACTTCAGCGCCACAGCCGTTTTCAGATAGCCCTCAATGCAAAGGCTCTAGACGCAAATATTGGTGTGAGAGCTAATTCAATCAAGGAAACACTGCATGTTGGTGAAGGGCATATTGAAGAAGGATCAGCCGAGTGGATTTTTGTGGGAGAACAACTCCATTTGGCTCACTAACTTCACACACCATCAGGCTTCCAAACAGCTCTCAAGGAAACTCAGTTTTCACACTCTATGCTTAGTGCCCCTTTGAGTGCATTATCTAGGAATGAACCTGGTAGAGCATGCCACACAAACGAATGCTCCACATGCGGGTTTCACATGCCACCAACTCCACATTCACAGGCAACTTCAGCGCCACAGCCGTTTTCAGATAGCCCTCAATGCAAAGGCTCTAGACGCAAATATTGGTGTGAGAGCTAATTCAATCAAGGAAACTCTGCATGTCGGTGAAGGGCATATTGAAGAAGGGATCAGCCGAGTGGTTCTTGTGGGAGAACAACTCCATTTGGCTCACTAACTTCACACACCATCAGGCATCCAAGCAGCTCTCAAGGAAACTCAGTTTTCACACTCTATGCTTAGTGCCCTTTGAGTACCTATGACTGAAATGAACCTGGTAGAGCATGCCACACAAACGAATGCTCCACATGCGGGTTTCACATGCCACCAACTCCACATTCACAGGCAACTTCAGCACCACAGCCGTTTTCAGATAGCCTTCAATGCAATGGCTCTAGACGCAAATATTTGTGTGAGAGCTATTCAATCAAGGAAACACTGCATGTTGGTGAAGGGCATATTGAAGAAGGATCAGCCGAGTGGATTTTTGTGGGAGAACAACTCCATTTGGCTCCACTAACTTCACACACCATCAGGCTTCCAAGCAGCTCTCAAGGAAACTCAGTTTTCACACTCTATGCTTAGTGCCCTTTGAGTGCATTATCTAGGAATGAACCTGGTAGAGCATCCCACACAAACGAATGCTCCACATGCGGGTTTCACATGCCACCAACTCCACATTCACAGGCAACTTCAGCGCCACAGCCGTTTTCAGATAGCCCTCAATGCAAAGGCTCTAGACGCAAATATTGGTGTGAGAGCTAATTCAATCAAGGAAACACTGCATGTTGGTGAAGGGCATATTGAAGAAGGATCAGCCGAGTGGTTTCTTGTGGGAGAACAACTCCATTTGGCTCACTAACTTCACACACCATCAGGCTTCCAAGCAGCTCTCAAGGAAACTCAGTTTTCACACTCTATGCTTAGTGCCCTTTGAGTACCTAGGACTGAAAATGAACCTGGTAGAGCATCCCACACAAACGAATGCTCCACATGCGGGTTTCACATGCCACCAACTCCACATTGACAGGCAACTTCAGCACCACAGCCGTTTTCAGATAGCCTTCAATGCAATGGCTCTAGACGCAAATATTGGTGTGAGAGCTAATTCAATCAAGGAAACACTGCATGTTGGTGAAGGGGCATATTGAAGAAGGATCAGCCGAGTGGTTCTTGTGGGAGAACAACTCCATTTGGCTCACTAACTTCACACACCATCAGGCTTCCAAGCAGCTCTCAAGGAAACTCAGTTTTCAACACTCTATGCTTAGTGCCCTTTGAGTGCATTATCTAGGAATGAACCTGGTAGAGCATCCCACACAAACGAATGCTCCACAATGCGGGTTTCACATGCCACCAACTCCACATTCACAGGCAACTTCAGCGCCACAGCCGTTTTCAGGATAGCCCTCAAGGCAAAGGCTCTAGACACAAATATTGGTGTGAGAGCTAATTCAATCAAGGAAACACTGCCATGTTGGTGAAGGGCATATTGAAGAAGGATCAGACGAGTGGTTCTGTGGGAGAACAACTCCATTTGGCTCACTAACTTCACACACCATCAGGCTTCCAAGCAGCTCTCAAGGAAACTCAGTTTTCACACTCTATGCTTAGTGCCCTTTGAGTGCATTATCTAGGAATGAACCTGATAGAGCATGCAACACAAACGAATGCTCCACATGCGGGTTTCACATGCCACCAACTCCACATTCACAGGCAACTTCAGCGCCACAGCCGTTTTCAGATAGCCCTCAATGCAAAGGCTCTAGACGCAAATATTGGTGTGAGAGCTAATTCAATCAAGGAAACACTGCATGTTGGTGAAGGGCATATTGAAGAAGGATCGGCCGAGTGGTTTTTTGTGGGAGAACACTCCATTTGGCTCACTAACTTCACACACCATCAGGCTTCCAAGCAGCTCTTCAAGGAAACTCAGTTTTTCACACTGTATGCTTAGTGCCCTTTGAGTGCATTATCTAGGAATGAACCCTGTAGAGCATGCCACACAAACGAATGCTCCACATGCGGGTTTCACATGCCACCAACTCCACATTCACAGGCAACTTCAGCGCCACAGCCGTTTTCAGATAGCCCTCAATGCAAAGGCTCTAGACGCAAATATTAGTGTGAGAGATAATTCAATCAAGGAAACACTGCATGTTGGTGAAGGGCATATTGAAGAAGGGTCAGCCGAGGTGTTTTTTTTGTGGGAGAACAACTCCATTTGGCTCACTAACTTCACACACCATCAGGCTTCCAAGCAGCTCTCAAGGAACCTCACTTTTCACACTCTATGCTTAGTGCCCTTTGAGTACCTAGGACTGAAATGAAGCTTGGTGAGCATCCCACACAAACGAATGCTCCACATGCGGGTTTCACATGCCACCAACTCCACATTCACAGGCAACTTCAGCGCCACAGCCGTTTTCAGATAGCCCTCAATGCAAAGGCTCTAGACGCAAATATTAGTGTGAGAGATAATTCAGTCAAGGAAACACTGCATGTTGGTGAAGGGCATATTGAAGAAGGGTCAGCCGAGTGTTTTTTTGTGGGAGAACAACTCCATTTGGCTCACTAACTTCACACACCATCAGGCTTCCAAGCAGCTCTCAAGGAAACTCAGTTTTCACACTCTATGCCTTAGTGCCCTTTGAGTGCATTATCTAGGAATGAACCTGGTAGAGCATCCCACACAAACGAATGCTCCACATGCGGGTTTCACATGCCACCAACTCCACATTCACAGGCAACTTCAGCGCCACAGCCGTTTTCAGATAGCCCTCAATGCAAAGGCTCTAGACACAAATATTGGTGTGAGAGCTAATTCAATCAAGGAAACACTGCATGTTGGTGAAGGGCATATTGAAGAAGGATCAGACGAGTGGTTCTTGTGGGAGAACAACTCCATTTGGCTCACTAACTTCACACACCATCAGGCTTCCAAGCAGCTCTCAAGGAAACTCAGTTTTCACACTCTATGCTTAGTGCCCTTTGAGTGCATTATCTAGGAATGAACCTGATAGAGCATGCCACACAAACGAATGCTCCACATGCGGGTTTCACATGCCACCAACTCCACATTCACAGGCAACTTCAGCGCCACAGCCGTTTTCAGATAGCCCTCAATGCAAAGGCTCTAGACGCAAATATTGGTGTGAGAGCTAATTCAATCAAGGAAACACTGCATGTTGGTGAAGGGCATATTGAAGAAGGATCGGCCGAGTGGTTTTTTTGTGGGAGAACAACTCCATTTGGCTCACTAACTTCACACACCATCAGGCTTCCAAGCAGCTCTCAAGGAAACTCAGTTTTCACACTCTATGCTTAGTGCCCTTTGAGTGCATTATCTAGGAATGAACCTGGTAGAGCATGCCACACAAACGAATGCTCCACATGCGGGTTTCACATGCCACCAACTCCACATTCACAGGCAACTTCAGCGCCACAGCCGTTTTCAGATAGCCCTCAATGCAAAGGCTCTAGACGCAAATATTAGTGTGAGAGATAATTCAATCAAGGAAACACTGCATGTTGGTGAAGGGCATATTGAAGAAGGGTCAGCCGAGTGTTTTTTTGTGGGAGAACAACTCCATTTGGCTCACTAACTTCACACACCATCAGGCTTCCAAGCAGCTCTCAAGGAACCTCACTTTTCACACTCTATGCTTAGTGCCCTTTGAGTACCTAGGACTGAAATGAAGCTTGGTGAGCATCCCACACAAACGAATGCTCCACATGCGGGTTTCACATGCCACCAACTCCACATTCACAGGCAACTTCAGCGCCACAGCCGTTTTCAGATAGCCCTCAATGCAAAGGCTCTAGACGCAAATATTAGTGTGAGAGATAATTCAGTCAAGGAAAACACTGCATGTTGGTGAAGGGCATATTGAAGAAGGGTCAGCCGAGTGTTTTTTTGTGGGAGAACAACTCCATTTGGCTCACTAACTTCACACACCATCAGGCTTCCAAGCAGCTCTCAAGGAAACTCAGTTTTTCACACTCTATGCTTAGTGCCCTTTGAGTACCTAGGACTGAAATGAAGCTTGGTGAGCATCCCACACAAACGAATGCTCCACATGCGGGTTTCACATGCCACCAACTCCACATTCACAGGCAACTTCAGCCGCCACAGCCGTTTTCAGATAGCCCTCAATGCAAAGGCTCTAGACGCAAATATTGGTGTGAGAGCTAATTCAATCAAGGAAACACTGCATGTTGGTGAAGGGCATATTGAAGGAAGGATCGGCCGAGTGGTTTTTTTGTGGGAGAACAACTCCATTTGGCTCACTAACTTCACACACCATCAGGCTTCCAAGCAGCTCTCAAGGAAACTCAGTTTTCACACTCTATGCTTAGTGCCCTTTGAGTGCATTATCTAGGAATGAACCTGGTAGAGGCATCCCACACAAACGAATGCTCCACATGCGGGTTTCACATGCCACCAACTCCACATTCACAGGCAGCTTCAGCGCCACAGCCGTTTTCAGATAGCCCTCAATGCAAAGGCTCTAGACGCAAATATTGGTGTGAGAGCTAATTCAATCAAGGAAACACTGCATGTTGGTGAAGGGCATATTGAAGAAGGATCAGCCGAGTGGTTCTTGTGGGAGAACAACTCCATTTGGCTCACTAACTTCACACACCATCAGGCATCCAAGCAGCTCTCAAGGAAACTCAGTTTTCACACTCTATGCTTAGTGCCCTTTGAGTGCATTATCTAGGAATGAACCTGATAGAGCATGCCACACAAACGAATGCTCCACATGCGGGTTTCACATGCCACCAACTCCACATTCACAGGCAACTTCAGCGCCACAGCCGTTTTCAGATAGCCCTCAATGCAAAGGCTCTAGACGCAAATATTGGTGTGAGAGCTAATTCAATCAAGGAAACACTGCATGTTGGTGAAGGGCATATTGAAGAAGGATCAGCCAAGTGGTTTTTGTGGGAGAACAACTCCATTTGGCTCACTAACTTCACACACCATCAGGCTTCCAAGCAGCTCTCAAGGAAACTCAGTTTTCACACTCTATGCTTAGTGCCCTTTGAGTGCCTAGGACTGAAATGATTCTTGGTGAGCATCCCACACAAACTAATGCTCCACATGCGGGTTTCACATGCCACCAACTCCACATTCACAGGCAACTTCAGCGCCACAGCCGTTTTCAGATAGCCCTCAATGCAAAGGCTCTAGACGCAAATATTGGTGTGAGAGCTAATTCAATCAAGGAAACACTGCATGTTGGTGAAGGGCATATTGAAGAAGGATCAGCCAAGTGGTTTTTGTGGGAGAACAAC